>NW_019729810.1:0-749 GCF_002891405.2 Cryptotermes secundus
ATAAGCCACAGTGCAACTTTCTTCGTCCATTTTACTGTTTTCCTAAGAAGGGAATAATAGGCCAAGAACTGGTCGGTCCTATCAACTCCTTTCATGAACATATTGTGACATGTAAGTTTTGAGGTTTTCACGGCGATGACAATGAAGAAAGTTGTCTTCTGGGTTTAGGCACCGTGTATTCTTCGTTTTGGCCGACGTTTCGGAGGAACAGCACCATTGGCTCCCCCACCTATCGATTGGCCAAACATTTGGCTTCCCTACTTAACTCCTTCACCTGTGACTCCCCACACCACGTGAAAAACTCTGCCGAATTTGTCCACACCATAAAATCCCTCCGGTTGAACCCTTGTGATATGATGGTTAGCTTCGATGTGGTATCGCTTTTCACCAAAGTGCCTATCAAGGACACTATGGATCTACTAGAAGGAAACTTCGCCGAAGATGTTTTGAGACTGTTTCGCCATGTCCTAACCACATCCTACTTCAGCTTCAATGGCCAGTTCTACGAACAGACTGACGGTGTAGCCATGGGCTCTCCACTATCTCCAGTCATCGCCAACTTCTACATGAAATACTTCGAGGAGAGAGCGCTGGATTTGGCCCCACTCAAGCCCCGTTGCTGGTTTCGATATGTGGACGACACCTTCGTCATCTGGCCCCACGGACCTGACAACCTGAAGGGTTTCCTGAACCACTTAATATATGGAAAGACTACAAAATATATTGTAACGTGTTGCGCGACGGAGAAC
>NW_019729811.1:0-690 GCF_002891405.2 Cryptotermes secundus
GTACCCCTGAGTTACAGATGGGTGCGCATTAGTCTACTGCGCAAACCTAACCTAACATAATACAACCTAACATCAACGAATTGTACCCGTGATTTACATGTGGATGCGCAGTAGTTCATTGCGCACACCTAAGTGTGACGTCATTTACGAAGCTGCTATTTAACGGAACGTAATATAGGAACGTCGTAACATGGAATATAAATGGAAATATGACGTTATGTATCAAATTGAGCGTGTTGACTGTTTTTAGACCCATAATATCAATCTGTGACCCTATATTCCGAGGTTATATTGATACATGATAGCTTAGATGTCGCAAACGCCGCTCCCACCTCACGAGTTTGCGTATCCCTCACGGTCATACAAATGATTACTGAATATCGCATTTTATGGCATTATGCTGACTTCCGATGGCATAACGTTGTGACGAGAAATTTTTATTATCATTGGAATCGTTCCCTTCTTTCTCGTGGTTGGATACGCGACCAATTCAGTGACTGCTTGGCATTTGTTTCGCCGAATTTACCTTCTTGGATAGGAATTAGAATATTATTATACACGAAAGGGGTTAAAAAATAGGGTGAAAAATTACCGTCTTGTAATCGAACTGATAATGTAATGTTTCTGTTTCATTCATGTTGAGATGTTGGCTGCCCTGTGACTGTGACCTACATATCCGGTGTACAAAAT
>NW_019729812.1:0-792 GCF_002891405.2 Cryptotermes secundus
TATCCCTCATTCGTGTGTAAAATGAATATTTTATTAAAATTATCGTAATGATTTTTATTATTTCATGCGTAATTTCCGCCTATTTGTAGTTTTAGAGTATTATCTGGCCAATTAATAGATTAAGAAACATGCATAGTGTAGGCTATATCTATGTTTTTTTTATCCTAGATGCCGCTAGGAGTGAAATATGGTAAATGGGAGGAAGAAGATATGAGTCGTGCACTTGATTCAGTGCGAAATGGTGACATGGGCGTGAATGAGGCTGCCAGAACATATGATGTTCCGAGGGCAACGTTGCAGAGATGTTTAAAGGGAACAAACTGTTTTGCAGTGGAGCATAAAAAAATAATAGGTAGCACGGGTGACCTGCCCGAAGAAGTGGAACAAGAACTGGTGTCCCATGTCATTAAACTAAAGGAATTTTTGTTTGGGATAACACTTCGGGACTTGCGCATCCTAGCTTTCGATATCGCAGAAAGGAAACAAATTCCACACCGCTTCAGTCAAGAGAAAAAAAATAGCTGGCAAGAAGTGGTATTATTCCTTTATGAGAAGACATCCTGAGCTCAGTTTGCGTCAACCAGAGTTGACATCCTTTGTTCGGGCTAAAGGATTCAATAAAGAGAATGTTAACCATTTTTTTGACTTATTAGAGAGAGTTGTTGACGAGAATAAACTCGATGCAACTCGAGTTTTCAACGCGGACGAGACAGGCTTGTCAACAGTCCAAAAGAAACCACGAAAAGCTCTTACTTTGAAGGGTAAGAAGGCTGTAGGATCCATTGCCAGTGG
>NW_019729813.1:0-1453 GCF_002891405.2 Cryptotermes secundus
TGCCATGCTCACCTCATCCTCCTTGACTCGATCTTTCTAATTATAGTTGCAGAACTGAGTAGGTTTATCCTTCCCTATCCACCTGAAGATGGAGATCTTTCCAGTCTCCGAAACGTCGTGGTTTTTGTCTTTTACATACCAGACGATAGGTGAAGTTCAAAATAAGCCAAAATAAGTAGAGGAATACAAGTTATGAAGCTCCTCATTATGCAGTTTTCTCCAAGCTCCTGTCACTTCATCTCTCTTCGGTCCAAACATTCTCCTCAAACACCCTCAATCTATGTTCCTCTCTTAATGTCAGAGACCCAAGTTTCACACCAATACAGAACCATGGGCAAAATTATAGTTCTCTATATTCTAATTTTTGTTTTTGGACAGGAGGCGAGAAGACAAAAGGTTCTGGATTGAATGGTAGCAAGCATTACCAGAGAGTTCAGTCTCCTCTTAATTTCCTCCTGAATCAGGTTTCAATCTGTTATCGTTCCCAAATATCTGAACTGTGCCACTTTTTCAAAACATCTGTTTCCTATCTTTATATCATGATTTTGCCCTGCATTCCGGTGACGAGACAGCAACATATACTTAGTTTTCTCAGTGTTTACTTCTAGACCAACCTCTTTACTTGTGTCAATTAAAGTTTGTTTTTCTTTATGGTATCTACATTATCACCCAGTAGATCCACATCATCGGCATAGGCCAACAGCTGATGTGTCTCTTTTAATTTCAGTCCCACCTGGTTCCCCTGGACCTTCCTAACTGCATATTCTTAAGCAAAGTTGAAAAGGAGTGGCAATAGCACCTCGTTTTAGACCATTCTGGATAGGAAATTTATCAGACAAACGTTTACCTATACAAACTTTACTATAAGTTTCGCTTAAACACATTTTAATCAACCTAACTGGTTTCATTGGTATCCCAAACTCTATCAGAATACTGTAAAATACTTCCCTCTTAACTGAAGCATAGGCTTTCTTGAAGCCTACAAATAGCTGATGTACTGTCTCATTGTACTCCAATTTTTTCTCCAATATCTGACGAATGCAAAAAATCTGATCTGTAGTTGATCTGTTACGTCGAAACCCACACTGATGATCCCCAATAATTTCATCTATATATGAACTTAACCTTGAGAGAATATTGGATAAAATTTTGTATGAAGTTGATAGCAGTGATATCACCCAATAATTACTACAGTNAGTTTTATCACCCTTCTTGTGAAGTGGTACAATAATACACTCCTTGCACTGATCAAACAATTTTTCCTTACAGCAGCTTCTACTAATATATTTCTTCTTCCTCCTCTTCTCTTTGAAATTAAGCGTGTATCACCTTGTGTTTCTGTTGTTTGGAGAATATCAACAGGACAACACTGAAGAATCCTCTTCTCCAAACAACAGAACCACATGGCGGTACACACTTGGCTTCCTTCAAAGACAAGAAATAAAAAGGACAC
>NW_019729814.1:0-838 GCF_002891405.2 Cryptotermes secundus
ATGTTTCAATCTAAAAATGAATTCCTTAAAATGTATGATAATTACAATATTATCTTATATATTTTAATGAAAATTTCAGTAATTCTAAGTATATTAAACGAAATAAAACAATTTCTGATCGAAATGAACGAAATTTATTAATTTTTCCGAAAATTCGTTGAAGATTTCTCTTTAATATAAGGATTTACACAGAATGTGTGAAAGATTTCTTCTCATTTATTAGAATACTGTATAAATTAGTGACGATTTCTAGTCTATATTAGGGAAATTGAAGTAATATTTGATAGATATTATGTTAAATTTAAAGAATATAAACCAGGTTTTGAATGTTTTCAACGTAATTAATGAAAATTTGACCAAAAATTAGTTAATATTTCAAGAATATATAGAGAATTTCAACAAATTTTTAATGATTCCATATAAAGTAGTGGATTTTTTACAATATTTTGAAGATATTCATTTAATTGATTTTAAAGAAATGTTAGTTATTTCGTGATATATTAAGGATTCTAATACAAGAATTTGATCTTCTCTACTCTAATTTATATAATTTTAAAACAAATTTCTTCCTCGATTTCAATTAATATAAATAATGTAAATTATTTGGTGAAAGATTTCACTCTAAATTTAGGAACTAAAAGAGTATCTGCGACGATTTACGCAATATTCCAGGAAATTTAAGATATTTTCAACGATTCGAAGGTTATTTAGAGAATATTTATTGAATTTTGAAAATTTTCAAAAAGATCTATATAATTTTTCATTAAATTCTTGACTTTGTCAAGTTAAAGTGAATAGTTTCAAACAGTTCATAAAATGGTTCACTCTAAATAAAGAA
>NW_019729815.1:0-565 GCF_002891405.2 Cryptotermes secundus
CTTTATAATTACTTGAAATCTGGATTAATTATTTTTCAAAAATTCAATACATTACTTTCAAATCTTTCAAAACCTGGTTTATATTCACTAAATTAACAAGAAATCAATCAGAATTCACTTAAATTTCCCTAATATAATGTTGAAACAGTCAATAATTTGGTCAGAATTCCATTTAATAATAAGAAATCTCTCACATATTGTTTGTAATTTCTTATATTTACATGAAATTGTCAAAAAATATTCTCGAAAAATTGTCAAGGAATAGGTTGATTTCGTTCATAATTGGTTTAAATTCTTTAAATTAACTTAGATTTTCAGAACATTTTTTAAATTCGTTACATAACACTGTATTAATTAATTACCCTTCGAATTTCTCTAAATTTCCTCAATTATTTTGCAATTCGTCAAAGAATCTGTTAGAATTCTTGAATTTAGAGTGTAAACTTTCACAGCGTAATTGATATTATTTATATTAATGATATCAAGAAAGAATTTTTGTTTGAAAGTACATAAATTATGTAAAAGAAAGACAAATTTTGTTTAGAATTCCTAGAAAAATCATAAA
>NW_019729816.1:0-451 GCF_002891405.2 Cryptotermes secundus
AACAATATAGAAAAGGTATTTGAAGAAGTGTTTTCTATGTGGTCCGTGCTATGGTCAGTGCTAGGCAATGGGCCAATAACACGAATTTTGACAACAGATTTTTTTTTCTGTTACCCGCACCGTGCCCTGTGCTAGGTAACTGACCAATGAACACGTATTCTTGACACGTGACTCGTTTTCTCCGTAAGGTCCGACCCCAGTCAATATAACGAGAGGCGAACAATAATTAGGAGTTCAGAAGAGTCGTAGAACGAGAATGAGAATGGAGCGAACACTCGGCTGAAGATTTATTGTGAGCTGTTGTAAATTGATTGTGATTAAGAATGATTGTAAAATAAGTGTTAAGGAATGCAATCATCCAATCCAGAACCAGTTATTATTAGCCACGGAACTAAGGGCATGTGGAAGTATCTTCAAACTTGGATGTTAACATCACATAACCCATGTGATT
>NW_019729817.1:0-287 GCF_002891405.2 Cryptotermes secundus
TGCTAGCTTGCTTGCTATGCGTAACTAGCTTGCTAGCTTTTCGTTGTTAGCTTAATAGTTTATGTTGCTAGCTTGTTAGCTTTGCGTTGATAGCTTGCTGGCTATGCGTTGCTTACTTGCTAACTTTCTCGTTGCTAGCACGCTAGCTTGCTAGGTTTGCGTTGCTCTCTTGCTAGCTTTGTTTTGCTAGCTTGCTTGCTTTGCTTTCCTAGCTTGCTAGATTAGCGTTCCTAGCTCGATAGCTTTGCTTTGCAAGGTTGCAAGCATTGCTTTGCTAGCTTGCCAGC
>NW_019729818.1:0-337 GCF_002891405.2 Cryptotermes secundus
AAGAAAGTTGAAAGTGAACTACATCAAGCACAGGGCAAAGTTGCTATGAAAATTGTTGCAAAATTACAAAATGTGCTACAACGAAATCTTGGATATTCACCACTGTGTACAGTTTCTGACATTCTTTGTGGCAAAGAAGTTGAATTTGCAACAGTGAATTAGAACTTGACGCAAGTGATTTGACTTGTTTTAAGTATGCCCCTGTGACATCTTGCGACGTAGAAAGGAGTTTCTCCAAATACAAGGCCATTGTTAGTGACAATCAGAGGTCCTTCAAGTTCGAGAATTTGAAAATGCATGTTGTCATTCAGTGCAACTCTACTGAAAAGGAAGATTA
>NW_019729819.1:0-314 GCF_002891405.2 Cryptotermes secundus
ATAGAGGAATGGTTAACCACCTTCAATGGTAGAGTGAAAATGCAAAACCTGCACGTTTTGTTGTTATTGGATAACGCAACATACCACTCCCATATCGAAATTTCCAACGTGCGACTTGCTTGGTTCCCTCCAAACACCACTAGTGCTTCTCAACCAATGGATCAGGGCATCATTCGGAATGTTAAGGTCCACTATCGTAAATAATTAATGCAATCTTTGCTCGTCAATATAGATTCTAAATCATCCGCCTCTGAACTTGCAAGAACTGACTCGGTTCTAGATGCGGTTATTTGGATAAGTCAAGCAGTAAAGTA
>NW_019729820.1:0-925 GCF_002891405.2 Cryptotermes secundus
CGTCTTCAGTAACGAGAAACACGTTACAATATTGTAACGTGTTATTTGTTAAAATTAAAATTTGTTAAAATTCGTTATTAACTTGAAAAATCAAAGAATTTTAGGTTAAAATTATATAGATTTCATTGAATTCGTTCGAACTTCTTTTAAAATTCCTTAAATTACCTTCGAATCGTTCAAAATTTCTTTAAATTTCCTGCAATAATTTGTAAATCGTCAAAAAATCTGCTAGAAATAAAAAATTTCTGTGAAATCTTTCACAAAATAATTGATATTATTTATATTATGTTGAAATCGGGAAAGAATTTATGGTTAAATTTACATGAATTAAGTTGGAGGTCAAAATTACTTTAGAAACCCTTAATTTATCATGAAATCCCTTAAAAATTTGATTAAAATTAATTAATAATTAAATATCGCCAGAGAAATATATAGAATTCCATAAATTAGAGTGAAATCTTTGTAAATTTTTTGAAATTCTTTGTATTAACTTTGAAATCTTAAGTAATTTGCGATCAAATCTTCATAAATTAAGTTGAAATTTTTCAAAACTTGATTTATATTGGTTAAATTTAACTTAACATCTATCAAAATTGACTTAATTTTCCGTAATATAAAGTAGAAATCGTCAATAATTTGAACAGAAAAACATTTATTGAGATCAAGTATTTCACATATTGATTGTAATTCCTTATATTAATGTGAAATCGTCAAGAATTCTCCGAGAAACTTCATGAAATATGTTAAGTTCGATCAAAATTTGTTAAAATTCTTTTAATTAACTTAGAGTGACCGAAAATTTTATTAAAATTCGTTAAATAATATTGTAATTAGCAGAAATATAAGGGAATTTCATATTTTGAGTGAAACATTTTATAAGTTTGTTGAAATTCTTTATTTTAACTTGAAAATTCAAAGAATTTTA
>NW_019729821.1:0-482 GCF_002891405.2 Cryptotermes secundus
ATGTAACATAAGAAGGAGATTAAAGGTCAAAAATTTCCCCGGCATTGGTGGCCTATTGGTAAAACACCAGAGTAGCGAACAAGAGTTGGAAAGTTCGAGACCAAGTATAGTTTTGTGATTTAGAAGTAAGTGAATTGATTTTTCTCGAATTATAACCGAAGATGTAGCTTAAGAGGAAGATTTTAGGAAATAAATTACTGTGGAGCTGGTGGTGTAGGGGTAAGACATCAGCTTAGTGTTCGGAAGGTCCCTGGTTCAAAACCAGTAGGATTTTTGTGAAAAATAAAATGTAAAGAAGTTAGGAGGTAGGGTAAAGGAGGAGGAAGAGATAGAGGGAGGGGCAGGGATCAGCGAAGATTTTTTTTTTGCGGCCGCTCATTAAGACACTCGCCTAAGCGGGTTTTATTAAAATCCACATGGGATCAAAACGAAAAAAACTCGGGCCAGCTCACGAATCATATGGCGTCGATCACTCTCCAGTG
>NW_019729822.1:0-160 GCF_002891405.2 Cryptotermes secundus
GCTAGCTTGCCAGCTTTGCGTTGCTATCTTGCTAGATTTGTGTAGGTAGCCTGATAGATGGATAAATTTGCGTTGCTATCTTGCTAGGTTTTGCTTTGCGCTCTTACTAGCTATGCGTTGCCACATTGATAGATTTGCGTTGCTACCTTGCTAGCTTGGC
>NW_019729822.1:263-398 GCF_002891405.2 Cryptotermes secundus
CTGGCTTGCCCGTTTGCGTTGCTATCTTGCCAGCATTGCGTTGCTAGATTGCTTGCTTTGAGTTGCTAGCTTGCTAACTTTGCTTTGCCTGCTTGCCAGCTTTGCGTTACAAGCTTGCCAGGTTTGCGTTTCTAG
>NW_019729823.1:0-476 GCF_002891405.2 Cryptotermes secundus
AATGAAAAGCTAGCAAGATAGCAACGCTAACCTAGCAAGCAAGCAAAGGTTATCTAGCAAGGTAGCAACGTAAAGCAAGCAAGCTTGACAAGCAAATCTAGCAAGCTAGCATTTAAAATCTGACAAGCTAGAAACGCACACCAAGCGAGCTAGCAACGCAAAGCTGGTAAGCTAGCAAAGCAAAGCTAGGAAGCTAGCAACGCAAAGGTAGAAATCTAGTAGCGCAAACAGGCAAACTTGCAACGCAAAGCTTGCAAGCTAGCATCAAAATGCTGGCAAGATAGAAACTCATATCTAGCGAGCTAGCAACGCAAGTATACCAAGCTAGCAACGCAACGCTAGCAAGCTAGCTACGGAAAGTTAGCAAGCATGCTACGCAAACCTAGCAAGCAAGAAACTCAAAGCCAGCAAGCAAGCAAAGCAAAGCTAGATAGCAAGTTAGCAACGCATATCTAACAAGCTAGCAAGCTAGCAAC
>NW_019729824.1:0-399 GCF_002891405.2 Cryptotermes secundus
AAGTAGAGCTAAACCTGTAGCAATCCCTGTAAGAGGCCGTGGAGGCCCAAAGGTTTGTGAAACGTCGAAGCTCACACAATTCCTAGACAATCAGCTCATAAATGACGGTGAGGTTATCAGCCATATGCGCCGGTCGTTTTTTACCCACAGGAGTTTCAATTTAGTTTACTATTTAATTACTCCGTCGACACCAAGAACTTGCAGCCTCGGATGATAGGAAAGTTAATGAACGTGGAGCAACTGACGGAATGAAAATTGGAAGCGTAACCCGAAACACTTGCAGAGACCCCCACTCTAACGCCGATTTTTTCACCTTCAAGTTTGAAGTTTTGTGCTGTCTGGTAGGTAGTTACTAAACTTTCGGATGAAATTGCTGCCTCCACCTACAGGGAAGGAAAG
>NW_019729825.1:0-494 GCF_002891405.2 Cryptotermes secundus
AGTTGGCCGTCGTCCACAGGAAGGTGTCCCGCCGCACAACAGTGGTATGGCGCAAACGCCATATCTTCAAGAAATCTACGACCCAAAAAATTTGTGGCCCGTGGCACGAATTGGCTGCCGACAGCAATGTGAATAGTCGTGCAGGTGCGACACGGCGCAAGGGAGATCCCGTAAGGAGATGCTCAGCGAAGGTCAATGCTGGGCAAGAAGCCGGGAAAGGAAGGACTGGAACCGTGACAGGACAGACGTCCGGAAGGCGGCTTCAGCCACAACGGAAATGCAGCAAGGGCATAAGGAAACAGGACGTGGAGGAACTACTACGCCTGAGGGAGAAGACCGGCAGCGTGATCTTCAGTGGACGGTTCGCGACACACGTAGTCAGTACAGCCAACGGGTTACGGAAGATAAGGAAGTGGACCTTATGGTGGGGTCGACCCCATCCAAAAGGAAAAAAGGAGCAGGGCACAGAAGATGAGCCGGTAAAATAGAAGAAC
>NW_019729826.1:0-495 GCF_002891405.2 Cryptotermes secundus
TGCTAGTTTCCCTTTGCTTGCTTGCTAGTTATACGTTGATAGATTCCCAGCTTGGCGTTGTCAGCTTGCCAGCTTGGCGTTGTCAGCTTGCCACCTCTGATTTGTTAGCTTGCTAGCTTTGCGTTGCTAGCTTGCAAGCTTTGCGTTGAGAGCTTGCTAGCTTTGCGTTGCTAGCTTGCCAGCTTTGCGTTGCTAGCTTGCCAGCTTTGCGTTGCTAGCTTGCCAGCTTTGCGTTGCTAGCTTGCCAGCTTTGCGTTGCTAGCTTGCCAGCTTTGCGTTGCTAGCTTGCCAGCTTTGCGTTGCTAGCTTGCCAGCTTTGCGTTGCTAGCTTGCCAGCTTTGCGTTGCTAGCTTGCTATTTCTGTTGCAAGCTTGCTAGGTTTGCGTTGCAAACTTGCTAGCTTGGCGTTGCTAGCTTGCCAGCTTTGCGTTGCTAGCTTGCTGGCTTTGGGTTTCTAGATTGCCAGTTTTGCGATTTTAGCTTTCCAGCTATGCG
>NW_019729827.1:0-503 GCF_002891405.2 Cryptotermes secundus
ATCAAATTGATTCACATAAATAATTGCAAAGCGCTACAGAAGTTACAGAAGAGTTATTAGCATTTAACTCGCGTTTCGTTGTGATGACAGTTTCGGGCTGATGGATGCACTCCGAAAGGAAAGTTTCTGTTTCATTTCGCGGATCTCGCTCTTTCGGGAACAGAAGACGTGGCGTTCAGACAGGAAGAGTTACGAGAAAGGGCACTGAGTTTCTTCAGGACTGGAAACGTGCACGTATAAGGCTTCGGGCACGTCGAGGCTGCTACAAAACATTACAATCTTGTGCTGTAGCGATCGCAAGAATGAAAGCAAAAGGGGCCACAATATCGTCCTGACCATAGAAATGGTCTCTGATGACGACAGGTACAGGTCCGAGGCTTCTTGCAAATATTCGCAATAAGCTTATTTTTACGGTGTGGAGTTGTTAGCCCCACACCCAACTCCCAAACTGGAAGACCACTTCTTGTCGGCTGTCCGCGACTGCTTATTCAATATATTCGCAG
>NW_019729828.1:0-929 GCF_002891405.2 Cryptotermes secundus
AGACACCACTTGAGGCATGGATGTCTGTGTTTGTTTATTCTATGTCTGTGCTGCCCTGTGTGTAGGTAGCAGCCTTGTGACACGTTGATCCCCTTTCCAAGGAGTCCTACCAAATGTGTAAAAGATCAAGAAAGTGAAAAAGCGGACAAGGCCCAACAAAGGGCTGTAGAGCCATAGATAGTCCAGTATGTGGGTACCAACATTTCACAGAGCACACTGCCGTCTTCAGGGCATAAGGGAGCCAAATCTGTAAGGTTTGTGGTTGTGGAGAAACAGATCATGAAGTATAGGGGTGGCTGATCAGAGCCACGGATGAGGAAAAGGAGATGAGGCTCTGATAGTGTAGTGGTATATACAAAGTCTCTGTGCTAAATCAATTAAGCGCCATGCCATGAAGATGTATGGGGGAGTAGAGGTATAGCTCCACCATTCTTGATCTCAGCATTAGATGGAGGTGAGTGGTCAGCTTCACACTACAGCCTCTTTTCCCCCGATATGTGGGCTTGAGAGCCAGTATTGATCACCATCCATCCAACCAGTAAACCTGTCACTATACCAGCAGAGCTATCCTGTCTCCTGCAATGGAGAGTCTACAGTAATGGAAACTGTATGCTCTAAAAAGCGCAATTACTCAAGCCCAGGAAGAATACTGTGGCATATAGACCTGTTGCTAAGCAACAACTAAGCAATAGACAGCTATAGAATACCCGTTAAGTAATGGCTCTGTAAACAACGGTCGTTGCTGGGCAATGTCTGAGTAGCGGTCACGTGGGCATCCTAATGGAAGTGAAAAGCAAAACAGAAACGGTGTGCTATGCGCGATCGGAGCCGTGATGTTATAAGCAAGACAAATCTAGAGTTCAGTTAGTTCGGCCATGTCTGGACTAACTGCAAGCAACTTCCCCTTTATACATGGTGTGGGGACGGTC
>NW_019729829.1:0-670 GCF_002891405.2 Cryptotermes secundus
GCGATCCTAGCTTGCTAGTTTTGTGTTGCTAGCTTGGTAGCTTTACGTTTCTAGCTTGATAATTTTGCGATCTAGCTTGCTAGCTTTTCGTTGCTAGCTTATTATCCGTTCCTAGCTTGTTAGCTTTGCGTTGCTAGCTTGATAGATATGCGTTCGTAGCTTGCCAGCTTTTCGTGGCTAGCTTGCTAACTTTGCGTTGCAATCTTTCTTGATTGCTAAATATGCGTTGGTAGCTTGCCAGTTTTGCGTTGCTATCTTGCTAATTTGAGTTTCTAGCTTGCCAATTTTGCGTTCCTTGCTTGCTAGCTTTCCGTTGCTTTCTTGCTAGTTTTAAGTTGCTATCTTGCCAGCTTTGCTTTGCATGCTTGCTTTTCTTTCTTTGCGTTTCTGTTTCCTAGCTTTTCTTTGCTTCCTTGCTAGCTTGGCGTTGCTAGCTTGCTAAATTACTATATTTGCGTTGCTAACTTTCTAACTTTCTTTGCTATCTTGCTGGCTTTTCGTATCTAGCTTGCTAGCTTTTCGTTGTTAGCATGCTAGCTTTGCGTTGCTAGCTTACTAGCTTTGCGATGCTAGTTTCGTAGCTTTGCGTTACTAGCTTGCTAGCTTCGCGTTCCTACCTTGCTACTTTTGCGTTGTTAACTTGGTAACTTTGCGTTGCTAGCTTGCTAGC
>NW_019729830.1:0-588 GCF_002891405.2 Cryptotermes secundus
GAAGTTGTTAATTGGATGTCTATCAAAGTTCTGTAAAGAAAAATGTGAAGTTTCCAGAGAAACCGTGGCAAGTTTGAACAGCTTTCAGACTGCCGAACTGGGTGTTATATACAGAAATTTGCTTCCTACCAACATCAACTTCTGTGCTGTCAGGTTCCCCGCAGTGACGCTCCCAGTGTCTTGCAGCCGTCGCGTAGAAAGTCTTCAGGATATATGGTAATTCTAGAGATTTTACATCAAGTGTTCTATCCTCATAAGGTCGGAAAATGTGTTGTTTGTTGCTGGGATCCTGGCCACATGACCTGCAAGAAGGCCGCCGGCGCTGCAACCAGGGAGGCATGTTGATCTGCCACCTGAGAGACCTGTCGTGAGCGATGTTCCCGCCTGCCTTCCGATCGCCATGTTATCTTGTAAAGACGAAGGAACCCATATACCGGACAGAAAAGCAGTAGATAGTGGAAGTGTTGTTTCAAAATTATCAGTCCTGCTTGTGCTGTATCGGGATAGAGGAGGTCGCACACGCCCAAGGATCGGAAACATCCGCTTTGCTCTCTCGACATTTTGTATCCGGCTATCCAGCAGAGGTTT
>NW_019729831.1:0-468 GCF_002891405.2 Cryptotermes secundus
CTAATACGTATATTTAAAATTAAAATATGCAGACCTATTTCATTTTGAGAACTTTCTCGTCTAAGAGAAGGAAGTGATAGAAAGATTGGAAAAAAAAGTACATAATCGTGAGCTTCATAATATGAAAATATTATTACGCTTATCAAATCGATGAAGGTAAGATGAGCTCGATACGTAGCACGCACGGCTACATGAGAAATCGATACAAAATCTTAGACGGACAACCTAAAGAGAAGAAAACATACCTTGAGAGACCTAGATCTAGATGGGAGGATAAGGTTGTAATGAATCTTAGAGAAATAGGCTCAGTGAGTGTAAGTTGAATTAATCAGGTTTGTGAAATGGTCCAGTGGCCTACTCTTCTGAACGCGATAATGAATCTTCGAATTCCATTTAAGGCAGAAATTTCTTGACCATTTGAGCGATAATTATTACCTGAAGAAGTAGTATGCTCCACAGAGGTACTTA
>NW_019729832.1:0-422 GCF_002891405.2 Cryptotermes secundus
CTGTGTTAATCATGCGTTGGAAAGTCGCCGGTGCCGTCTTAAGCCAAAACGGAAGCATCTTATACTCCCAATGACCCTCTTTTGTGCTGAAAGCAGTTTCCTCTCGGTCTTTCTCTTCAACTTCTATTTGATGATAACCCATCACCATGTCTAGGCAGCTAAAATACTTCGACTAGCCTAGCTGATCTAATATCTCCGTGATATCGGGGAGAGTGTAGGCATCACCTATGCTCTACTCATTCCGTTTGCGGAAATCTACCACCAATAGCCATTTCTTTTCCCCACTAGCGTCTTCTCTTTTAGGAGTAACAAGGATAGGACTATTCCAAGGGGACTTTCTCTGGGTTATTATCCCACCCTGCAGGAGTTTGGTTACCTGTGCGTCCACCTCCGCCTTCTGGGCTTCTGGCAGTCTATATGGC
>NW_019729833.1:0-1046 GCF_002891405.2 Cryptotermes secundus
TATTAATATATGATCTCAGATATATTTGTACAGAGCAACATTTGCAGCTCTTCAAATATCATTATGTAATATACAGGATTAGTATAAAAGGGAATAAACATTTTCAACGTTTTATAGAAACCGAAGTATTGTTGATATAGCCAAAATACTTGCATGGGTTTTTAATATATGTCTTTAAGTTTGTATCACTAAGTTACAAAAGTTCTATGTGTGAGCCTTTTGTCACACGACAGATATCATTACAATAATACAATTTGTTCTAAACCCACCAGAGCATGTCCTCGTAAACACATGTAACAGTTGTGATGCACTGCTTTAGAGCGTTTACACTTACAGGAAGTGGAGGAACAAAAGTCTCTCTTTGATATATCCCCACAAGAAAAAATCAGTGGGAGTTACATCGGAATTCTTGGTGGTCAACTTGTCAGTGCCATGCTCTGGTCTCCTGAGCATTGTTCAGAACGAATGGGTTATTGTATTGATATCTGTCATGTGGCAAAAGTCTCACTCATAGAACATTTGTAACTTATTCATACAAACTTAAAGATATACTAAATTCCCTGTAAGTATTTTGGCTATATCAATAATACTTTGGTTGCTATAAAACGTTGAAAATGTTTGTTTCTTTTATACTAACCCTGTACTGTGAAATAATGTACACTCATAAGGAAATTTTTAATTTTAGAATTTACATTTTATATTAAAGTTGTAGATTTTGTTATTATTTTGTGGAAGTTTTATATGCCTATGAACATGACCATGTTTAGTAATTCCAAATTGTATCATATATTCATGTATTACTATATTGTGTGCCTTTTCGTAAGCTTCAGACTGTGTTGTGTTTAGTGGGACCTTTACCTTCCAACATAGATTTTTTAAAATATATCCATTTCTGGAAAAACAAGAGTGTGATTTTATAAACTATCAATTTGATAGATGTAATAATAGTAAATAATATTGTTTACTTAAATTAATTGTTCCTCGGTTTTAGATACAAATAATATGCATTACTGAGACATACAATTCCAGAACTGAGGAAATGATAA
>NW_019729834.1:0-546 GCF_002891405.2 Cryptotermes secundus
TCGTTGCGCTGACCACGTGACACCCTCTGTCCGCTAAATTTGGCATTAACTTCGCCGAGAAGCGGCGATCGCTCGGTCGATATAGTTCGCCCGCGGAGTAGAGGCCACGGAGTCTGCATTTGTTAAAAGGGACAGAAGAAGGAAGAGAAATCTTACGATAGCTAGTCTCTGGGGTTACGATTTGAAAGCGGGACCTCCCGACTATGAAGCAGTAATGCTCCCCACTTAACCGCCACGTTTCGTGTAATCGCAATGCAAGTACAAATTTGGTGGAAACTGGCAGATTTTTCTATATAGAAAACACTGGGAGCAGAAAGTGCAACATTAGGACTAGGTGTATGAGTATGAAGGGTGAGCCATAAGACTGTCCCTACCACTGCGACCTTCAATGGTCTGCTGTGCTTAGGACTTGGTGTAAGTACAGTATATACAGTGTTGTACGAGATTGCGGAACTGGAATCAGGTTTTTAATGTTAGAAGTTGGGGGTTTCGGGTGATTTAGAAATGCTTCTGGTGCTGTTTCGGGTTTGAAATTAAGACGATTCC
>NW_019729835.1:0-383 GCF_002891405.2 Cryptotermes secundus
GACAGATGCCCCCTGGCAGAGGTGAGGGCACGGAGGAATTGGAAGGTGTTATACAGAAAGCCCTATTGAGATAGTAGCAAAGCAACGTCTAGTGAACCTGAGGATAACTGAGGACAGTAGTGTGTGTACAAGAGATTTGTGTGAAAGTGCATGAGTTGTGCAAAAGTCTACTAAATCCAATTACCAATCAAAACCCCATGTCTAGTCACTAAATATGTGAAATTATTGCCCTTAACTAACATCAAGGAGAACAATCCATGGGTGTGAGAACTGGTGATTTAATATTTAACACCAAAATTTCTGTTTCACTGTCCAAATAAATCTCATTTCATGAAAAAGTAACACACAAAATTACTTTTTTGAAACAGAGACATTTTAATATA
>NW_019729835.1:509-732 GCF_002891405.2 Cryptotermes secundus
GCTCCAAGTAATAAAAGATTAAAAACAGAATGACAGTTTACAGACTCTTTAAATTCTCAAAACTCGTGTAACATGCAACATTAATGGGTTACATTCACAAAACATGCTTTAAATTGGGCTGAAGCACTAAAGTAAAGCTATCCCTGTAGCAGGGCATGAAAAGCAAGTACACAACGTAGTAGACACGTAGTAAAGAATAGCAGCGGCACGCACACAGAAAGAC
>NW_019729836.1:0-1250 GCF_002891405.2 Cryptotermes secundus
TTCTCGAAGAAGCAAACGCGCTGAACAATAGGACGTCTATTACTAGGCAACGGGGCTGTAAACACGCATTCTTGACAACAGGCGTTTTCAGTGGAGTCCGTGCAAGGCGGATATAAGAAGTGTTCGGCAGAGCAGGAGTAGTCAAAGTACAAATAGAGTAACAGGGAGTACGGAACAGTAGTCGGAAGAGAATTGGATCAAGTTCTGGAAATGACAGTCCAACGTGAATGGCAAGAAATGGCAAGGAATTAATTAGACTGTGACAGGAAGATCTGATGTTATAGCGAGACTGTGAAAAATCCGTTGCCAGGATACGACTAATGAGGACTTGAACCCTAATGCGTTTGCAACGGTGAACTGAAACGTGTGTAAAATAGCGATGGCGCTGTCTCTGTCTGTAGTGTCGAACTGGGTGATTGTATGAGGTGCAATAAATTCAATCACTCAATCACCGCACCCTCTCAAATCATGACAATATTCCGTTCTCCTCAAGTAACTGGCTTCTTCTTCCTCGATCTTCAATGATCAGGTTCTTTCGTCTGTTCAATTTCAGAAATAAACCTCTGAAATTATGCGGGACTAATTGGATGGGGGAGTCGATCCAGCAAAACGCCTCTGTCTACACGGCACAAGAAAACACAGAACAAACGCCAGGATACATCTATGTATACATTAGGATTAGAAACCACGATCCTAGTGTTGCAGCCGCCAAAGACAGTAGGTGATTCAGACCCCACGACCACTGACGTCACCTAATATTATTAAGGTGCTCAAGTCAATTATAAGGAGCGGTTCTCGCAAGCTGCAGGCACAATGGAAACGAAACATGAAGCATGCAAAAGTTTGGTAGGGAATCCTCAGGGAAATGGATAGCTTGAGTCACTTGGACGTAGAACGAGAGGAAATGGAAGTAAAAGGAAACAGGATGCACCGGTTCGGATGGATTGAAGCGGTTCAGGGTATTATTCAGTAGTCTTCATGAACTTTCTGATGAACTCCCGTCTTCCGCAAAGGAAAGGAATACCTTGATTACGAAGGTAAATATTAACTTTCCGAGAAGGACCAAGTTCCGTGGAGTTAGGCAATTTTATATTGGACCCAGCTCTGTTTCGTCTTTTCACGTCTGCCGGTACTCTCAAGTTCACTTTTAGTATCAACGCTCAAACCGGCAAATGTGCGGCACCTGGCAAAATTTCCGGTGTGCATCCTGACGAGTATCAGCTAAAAATGCACCGATCAGAAGGAACGCA
>NW_019729837.1:0-519 GCF_002891405.2 Cryptotermes secundus
AACTCTTTGACAGTAATAAAGATCTAGTCTTGAGCCCCAGATGGGTGCTTTATTCGAAGACAGACTGGCCAACTGACAGGCCGTCGTAACATAAGACTCAGACTCAGTCAGTCGAGACAGAGCCTGCAGGCAGTCACTTGGCAGTTTCAGTCGTGAGAAGTGAGAAGCTGATAGTTGAAGCGTGGGACAATTCGGGAACCCAGAGGAATGGGAACGTCCGCCATTGAAGCCGTTACCCAACAACGGCAGTGAGGAACATGACTGAGAACAGTAGTCTATATGTGATCGTGGGCTGTAAAGTGTAGTCACGCTTTGTTTAAGAGATTACAAAACTCCGTATATGATAACTCCATCAAGTGACAATGTTACTAAGACTTTTATCCTATATATGTTGATAACGCTAATAAAAATGTGGATTATTAGACATTTATGGACTTTGTCCACCGTCCCGTACGATAAATAACATAAAGAACGCAAAGTTTCGAAAACTGGATCTGTTTATTTCCTTAAGTGAGAGGG
>NW_019729838.1:0-477 GCF_002891405.2 Cryptotermes secundus
AAAGAAAGCATCGAAGGAAAGAAAACATGTACCTCGGTCTTTCTCTACGTTCAGCAGGCTCTTGACAAAGTGTGGCACAAAGGATTGCTGTATAAACTGAAGATGAACCCATCCGCACAATTATATCTTACTATAAAATCGTACTTGAACGAACGTTACTATCAAGTCAAAATCGAAGATGAATTATCCGAATAACATCTAATAAGAGCAGGAGTTCCACATGGCAGCGTCTTGGGCCCCTTTCTGTACCTAATCTTTACGGCTGACGTCCCACTAACTGACAATACGCTAATGGCAACATTCGCCGATGACACAGCAATAATGTCAGCAGATCAAGATCCAAATACAGCCTCCCAAAAACTGTAGCAACACCTCATCTCACTACAAAACTGGATGGAACAATGGATAATCAAAGTAAATCCTGCAAAATCTTCCCAAATAACATTTACAACAAGAAGAGCGGTCTGCCCCCAAGTT
>NW_019729839.1:0-223 GCF_002891405.2 Cryptotermes secundus
TATCGCAAGGTGAATGCACGGTGGGTACCACGCACTTTGACAGAGATGAACAAATGGTGCGCATGCAAGCTGCCAGTCTCATAAGGCAGTTTGAAGACAATGATGATGCATTTTCGAAGTCTGTAGTGACCACCAATGAAACATGGGTGCACTACTTCATTCCCGTGTCCCAGCAGTCATCACGCGAGTGGCGGCATACCAGTTCTCCCAAACCCAAGAGAGC
>NW_019729839.1:271-425 GCF_002891405.2 Cryptotermes secundus
ATCCATGTAGACTTTCTGACATATAAGAAAATATATGAGAAAATTTGGTTGAACAGGAATGGGATGGGAACATCATGGCATTAGTCTAGTGTGACATTTGCATGGATTGACTGAAGAAAACTGCTCAAAGCTGCAGTCAATATATATGTTGATG
>NW_019729840.1:0-514 GCF_002891405.2 Cryptotermes secundus
AAATAAATAGCAGCCATTATTCCAGGGTTTTTAAGGTGTTAAAAAGAACTGACCGATTATTTAATTGAATGCTTGCAAACAGCAATGGTCTATCAGAGACAAACACTTAAATACACAATATAAAGACATACAACAACATAAGAACTGCATTTGCATGTGTACACTGAAGTAACTCATACAATGCTGTTCACAACTATGAGAAAACATGCTGATACACAGATGTGATCCATTTTTCTGACAAAATATATAACCTATAATTAACAAAAACACATCTGCATTAAATGAGAATGTGCATCATCATTTCAACTTCCATTATTTCGTAATCTTAATAGTATATTTAGGCTTACAAGTGTTGTGAAATGTAAGGGTTAAAATACAAATATCAAGTTTACATTAGAACGAGGAAGAAACGCAATAAAGTTCTCAAAAACCTATTATAACCACAAATATTAAGATTCGGCATTATGTCACAAGTGCTGCTGACTAGTTAACACGACCACCATGCTGGTATTAC
>NW_019729841.1:0-452 GCF_002891405.2 Cryptotermes secundus
ACTCGTAAAACATATTTACGTGTCAGATGTTACGTGTTGCCTACAATTGCATTTACGTGATCTTGTTATGTTATGGGATAAGGTATGTCCTTGTAAAAAAGTAGAAGTAAAGCTATCCCTGTAACAAGCCGTGAAGGCCCATAGGGTTGCGAGACGTTGAGGGTCCCACATTATCTAAACAGTCGGCTCAAAGATGGCGGTAAGGTTGTCAGCCTTACGCGCCGGCCGCGCTTTACTCCCCAAGAAAATTATTTAATTAGTTCCTGGTACTCATTTCTGTTAAAGGCAGAGTCGACCCCAGGGCCATAGTGCAGCTGGAAGTACTAGGTGAATTGAAAAAATACAATGGCCTCATCGGGAATTGAACCCGCTACCTTGGTGCTTGTAGCATAGTGCCTCAACTAATGAAGCACTACTCTATGAAGGCATATGGGAAGTGGATGTATAGATCC
>NW_019729842.1:0-507 GCF_002891405.2 Cryptotermes secundus
GACATATGCCTGCTGCTTGCAAACCTTGGCGCAAGGCCTCATATCCTTAAAGTCATAATTTCAATTTTCAGAAACCGAAAATTTTATTTGTAGTTTGTTTAACAACGCTGCTAGTAGCCCAGCCTGTAACCGCACAGACTCGAATTATTGGCTGACAGTGAATAATGAATTGGTAGTGTGCTGAAGATATCGTGCGGAGAGTAATCTGAGATACTATCCCAGCAGTTGCCTGCAAAGTCTGAGGAAAACAATGAAACATGTTAATCAGGACCCTCGCTAATCCGGAGTATTGTTGTGGAGAGGCCATCCGGACTAAGCGATAATCCGGAGGTAGCCCTAAGGGATAAAAAAATTAGAACGCAAATAAATGGAAAAAGTAATGATGCATATGCCGGTCATGCACTCGCTCACTTGGAAGCTGGGATTGTGGGTTCGAATCCCACTGAGGGCAATGATGTTAAGTGTTTGTGTGTGCCTTTTTCTGTGTTTGTGTACAGGTAGAGGCCT
>NW_019729843.1:0-448 GCF_002891405.2 Cryptotermes secundus
ATACTAACAACTTCATAAAATAAGCAACTAAAAACCAGAACAAAGAGACTGCTAATATTTTCTCTTTTAAGATTAGGCTTGAATATTTTGATGTACAGACCAATTTCTACGCAAAGGCACCTTCCCGAGCAGACAGATTCTTGGTACAGAAGATCATGAAACGAATAACCGGATCTTCTGTCAGGACGAGAAAAATTAGGGGCTGAGCATTGTGGAGGCTTCGGTCCCTTTCGAAAATGAAAAAGAAATGGCACACAAAGTAGGAACCGGGAATCCGGGAATGAGGGAGCACCGGCCACTCCGGGTAGTTTAGCCTCCGCCGTTTGGAAGAAAGTGATGATGATGATACACCTGGACAGACTGACACCATAAGAAGGGAGCAGCGGGAGCGGTTGCAGAGAAATCACCGCAGGAATAAAGAGCCATGGAAAGCTGAAACTCAGCACAG
>NW_019729844.1:0-523 GCF_002891405.2 Cryptotermes secundus
GGACTGGCGAGATAACTATCACGTGACTTGTTTTCTGTGTGGTTCGCACTATGCAAAAATGGAACTGTGTTTTCTGCATTGTCCATGCTGCGGCTATATAACACGAGTCTGCTTGCAGCTAAGGAGAGTCCAGGAGGGTTCAGCAGTTGAGAGTACAAGGACGAGAATGGGGCATGTCCTTAGTGAATTGTGAAGATTAACTGAGTACAGATTGGGACAGTGGAGTACAGAGGGACTGAAGATGAAATAACAAGACTTCATAATGATTTGAATGGCTAGTTTCTGTGTTGAGATCCGTTGTCAGGAGAAGACTAGTGAAGACGGAGAATTCTAGTCAGTGCGCAATGGTGAACTGTAAATTGTGTAAATCAGCGATAGCGCTGCATTAATTATAATTAAGAGAGAAAGTGCAACTGAAGTGCTAATGAATCCAATCATTCGAACTAGAACCTGTTATTTTTGTCATGTGTACCACCCTACACGTGACAATATCTTTACTGCTATGTTATACAAAACTTCAAAA
>NW_019729845.1:0-721 GCF_002891405.2 Cryptotermes secundus
GTCAGTGGTCAGCTTCACACCCTGACCACTTTACCCATGGGGAAAACAACCCTGGTACATATTGGGATAGGGGCTGGGTGGACCCCAGGTCAATGTTGACATTTGAGAGGAGAAATATCTTGCCCTGATGACAATTGAACCTGGACCATCCAGCCAACAGTCCATCGCTATACTGAGTCCAAATTTTGTGATAAGAGATATTAATTACCCACTGTTCTAGATTATGAACAAAGACTGAAAGAAAGTTTAATGTGAATAAAAATTTAATTAACTTGCATATGTGGAGGAAAATACAATATTTGCATCATTTGAATTTTGCTATATGGATCAATAACCATAAATATTGGGACATGACAGCTGAAAGCGGAATAGCAGACCCAGGAAAGATATCCATTGCTAGGCAACCGCCAGTAATGCACAGGCTATGGCTAGGAAACTGCCCGTAACAATAGGGGAATTCTTTGTAGTGGTGGTTTCTACATGGTCCATGCCGAGATTTTGAACTGAGGCCTGACAGGAAGTCGTTACCAAGCAGTGACTAGTGAAGGCATAGAAGAAGTGTGTGCTATAGTGATTAGTGAGTACGTTATAACTGTCTGTATTCATGAGTTACAAGGGTCCAATTAAAACAATTATATAAAGCCTGTGCCTAGTCACATGTCACAACGGGTTCTAAGTGGGATACGTGGAAGTGGTAGAAGGAGGGTGTATTAAGGTGCAC
>NW_019729846.1:0-437 GCF_002891405.2 Cryptotermes secundus
CTCAATACTGAATAACTGAACACTGTGAACATGCCTAGAGGTTCACATTTTGTGGTGGTTTGCATCTTATTCTATGAAATACAGCCCAGTCAGAATATAATTTTATTTTATATTAGAAATCACTCTCACTTATGGAGCTGAGCCCTTCTTGAGACGCCGCTAGTTGTGCAACTACTCAAGAACTTCCCAGCATTTTATGGAACCCGAAGGTTCATCACTGTGTTCACAAGAGCAATCCACTGGTCCCTATCCTGAGCCAGATCTATCCAATCCATACCATTCTATCTCTCTAACATCCAGTCCAATATTGTCCGCTCACCTATGCCTTGGTCTTCCCTGTGGTCTCCTTCCTTCTGGCTTTACCACCAATATCCTATACGCATTCCTTCTCCCCCCCATTCGTGGTACATGACCTGTCACCTCACCCTCCTTGACTC
>NW_019729847.1:0-1499 GCF_002891405.2 Cryptotermes secundus
CCATTGTGTGACTGTAGCAACACACAGTCAAGTGATGCAGATGCCCCCCCAACACAGGAGTCAAGAAGGGACATGATTGTCCTCATGGTAATGGAACATGATGTCAGTGGAAATGCTGTATCCAGAGATGTTACAAGACCCCTCTGTTGCATGTCTTACCTCCAGGAAGAATTGTCATTGCTGTTGCAAGTTAGGGAGCGTGAATTGTTTGTTACTAGTAATTGTTCTTGTCATTCTTTAGTCATGTTGTACATAATATAATTAAGTATCTTCGCAATAAAGATTTTCTGTTTGTTCTGTATGGCTGTGTTTATTTCTAACAGTAGTTCTCTTCATATTCAGTTTTTCTTCTAACTTATGGACAGTCATTTCTCATAATCTTAGTCACTTAGTCATTTCGTGTTTGGCCAAATCATCTGTTGTCTCATACTGTATGCTCGGCACATTTCTTCATTTCCATAAATGTTTAACATTGTCTAAATTCCTGTGGGTATTTTGTCAGTTTTACTGACAAACTGCTCTTGATTCTCTGTAATAAATTTTTATCTTCTCTTCTGGCAACAGAAACACAACACTACTATTGGAAAAGAATCTCATTTGAAATAATATTACAATTCTTATCAGTGACAACTCCCTTCTCTTATCTCTGCTACTTGCAGCCACTGGGCTGCAGGTGTCACAAAAACCAAGAGAAGCTATGAAATGATCGTGCTTCACAGTATTGCACCAGAAGACTCTCTGAGCAGTTACAATTCTGCATGCCAGTATGCTTGTGGTTATGGTGGCCAGGGGTGTCTACCAAGTTGTATCATCCATTAAATGTACAGCACTGAAGTGGTCTCTGGTGGCATAATATGTATACCACATTTCAGGAAAATTGGTCGGACTGCATATTGATCACATCACATGGTGAAAAAAGCTTGCAAGGCACTTGTTTTACAATGCAAATTCTTAAAAAGGCAAATAGTAACACTAAAAGTTTAGTCTACACGTCACTAGTGCATCCGATTCTTGAATATGGGGCGGTGTGCTGGGATCCTTATAGGAAGGGGCAGATAAATGTGCTAGACCAGGTCCAAAACATGGCAGCTAAATTTGCACATAATAGAAATGATTCGAATTGGGAAACCTTGACAGAGCACAGAAAGATAGCTCGCGTATGTGGTCTCTTCAGGGAGTACGTGGGAGAACAGGCTTGGAAGGCTATAGGTGATAGATTACAAAGACCATGCTATCTGAGTGGGATCGATCATGATAGGAAAATTAGGAGCACAAAGCAAAAGACAGATATCGATTATATTCCTTTGCAAATAGGACTATCGAGCTTTGGAACCACCTACCTGCAGATGCTTTAGGGACTCTCCTGTAAATCAAGTAATTTTAGGAAAAGTGTTAGGAAACAATAAATAAGGCGAAGTGAAGGTATACGAGTAGGGGAATCATGTGAAAAGGCGGTGAAGTGAAGTGGAATAAAAGGAAAGTCATGGTGAAATGTGGGT
>NW_019729848.1:0-811 GCF_002891405.2 Cryptotermes secundus
ATTATATAAAACAGAAGTTATAGTATAAAACAAGAATAAAATTTTGGATTAATGTTTTTACATCACTGAATCAGTCATTGGTATTGTAAATTCTAATTCTACGTCCAGTTTGGAGTTATGGTATCCAGCTCAAGTGATTCAACACTATCAGAACAAAGTGCTAAAATGTATTGTCAACACACCATGGTACATTCGTAACAGTGACCTTCATCGTGACCTTGGGATCGAGACGGTTACAGATATCATCGCTAAGTCAGCCACCTCTCATGAAAAGAGACTCCAAAACCATGTCAACACTGAAGTGTCCAGACTTCTCAACATAAACAATATCATTAGACGACTCAAACGGAAGAAACTGTTTGAACTAGTTAAATGTTAAAGTACTAAGTAATTCAGCGGAAGTGACTTACTTTTAATTTACGTAGTATATTAGGTTTAGAAAAAAATTAATCATTAGTCAGCCAACTAGTTTTAATTGTAATTAATTTCTGTGTTACCCAGTTTTTAATTAATAAATAAAAAAAATGTATATTCTAATTGTTATGTTTTTGCACAGCAGACGAGAAGACAAAAGATTCTGGACTGAATGGTAGCAAGCATTACCCGAGTTCAATCACCTCTTAATTTCCTCCTCAATCAGGTTTGGTCTGTTATTGTTATTCCCAAATATTTGAACTGTGATATATTTTCAAAACATCCATTTCCTATCACTATGTCATAATTTTGCTCTGCATTTTGGTGATGAGACAGCAACATATACTTAGTATTCTCTGTGTTTACTTCTAGACCAAGCATCTTACTAGTGTCAATT
>NW_019729849.1:0-449 GCF_002891405.2 Cryptotermes secundus
CCTGTGAATTTTTAAATAGTTAAAGCCCTTATATCATAAAGCTTCATTTGAAGAAGTGACAGTCCTTTGAATGCTAATTTGCACAGATCTATATCCCAGAAGGCAGAATTCTTTATAACCACCGGTGGGACGACCTTAAATCCCACATATTCAGTAATGGTTTATTTAACTACTCTGTTAATAGGCCAGATTATATGGCATCGAATCATAGGATGGTTAGAAAATAACAAATCGTAGAAATCTGAAAGCTATTGGTTTCGACCTAATTCGAGGTGCTATCGCAGCATTTTCCTTGCCTGAGGAAAACCACGAATAACTGCAGTCAAGATATCCTGTACGCTGGTCGAAAATTGACCTGAAGACCATCTAAACAGGATGATGCCCTCTTGGATCTGCAACGTTGTAAGCTCAAGTCCACTATATTTGGGGCAGCCGTTCTTATTTATGAC
>NW_019729850.1:0-502 GCF_002891405.2 Cryptotermes secundus
GAGATAGGCCTAGGCCCACTGGGGCTGTAGTGCCAAGGGAAAAAAGAACACAGCAGTGTAAACACAAAATGATCAGGGAAATATCTGCACCAAAGAGTTAAGTAAATGGTAAATTAGGACATGACATTAAATATATAAGGAAATATTTTTAGGATAGTGAAACATTTGAAGATGTGATGGGCTTGCTATGTGGCTAGGCGAAGCAAGATATGCGTACAGAAGTTGCTAGTATTTCTTCTTGAAGTCGTCAACATGTAAGAAAAAGGCGCAAATAATAGGGTAATATTAAAATGGATCTTGGGGAGATGGGTTGTGAGGATAAAAAATGGTCTCAATGGCTTAAAAATTCTGATCAAAGACCGAATTTTTTTAACTTTGGACACTACTAACATAGTTACCTTGGATTATCTGGATATTATTTCTTACGATTTATAATTTTTGTTAGTTTATTCCAAATAATAATAATTTGTATTTCAATTCTTTATATATTTACGTGCTGAGC
>NW_019729851.1:0-407 GCF_002891405.2 Cryptotermes secundus
TAGGAACGGAATGCTAGCAAGCAAACAACGCAAAGCTAGTAAGCTTCCAACGCAAATCTAGCAAATCTAGCAACGAAAGCTGGCAAAAAGGAACGCAAAGCAAACAAGCAAAATAAGCTAGTAAGATAAAACGCAAAGCTAGCAAGATAGAATCGCAAATATAGCAAACTTGCATCGGAAAGCTAGCAATCTAGAACGCAAACCTAGTAAGCTAGCAACACAAAGCTATCAAGCTAGCAACGCAAATCTAGCAAGACATCAACGCAAAGCTAGAAAGCTAGCAAGCTAGCAACGCAAAGTTAGGAAGATAGAAACGCATAGCAAGCAATCTAGCAACGCAAAATTAGCAATCTAGCAAGATAGCAACGCATAGCTAGCAAGCTAGAAACGCCAAGCTAGCAAGGTAG
>NW_019729852.1:0-434 GCF_002891405.2 Cryptotermes secundus
GCCTCGGTGAAAGGAGATGAGAGGTGAGGCCAGGGTCACATTTCTGCAAGCTTATTGCATCAGTTTGTCATGTGACACTACGCTGTGAACACGCATTGTTTTCACATAAGTAATTTTTCTACTTCGTGTTTCATTTTGTTTGCGATGCATGGCAATGTGTCTGCATCACGTTTTGCGTGAAGATTGGTAAATCTGCTACTGAAACCCTTGAAATGCTTCGTGATGCTTTTGGATACCATTATTTAAGCTCAACAGTGGTTTTTGATTAGCATTCACATTTCAAGGCTGGTCGAGTGTCACTTGAAGATGACAAACGTTTAGGGCAACCAAGCACCAGCAAAATGACAGAAAACGTTGAAAATATTCAAGAATTCATTCACTAAGATTATCAATGGACAATCCATGAGCTCGTATAAACTGCTGGGATAATTTAT
>NW_019729853.1:0-529 GCF_002891405.2 Cryptotermes secundus
AAAATTATTTTAAAATTTTTAAATATATTTGAATGAATGAAAATTTTAATAAAATTGATAAATTATTTTTGTAATTAAAAGAAATTTAAAGGAATTCCTTAATTGGTGTGGACCATTTTATGTATTGGTAGAAACAATTTATCTTAACTTGAAGAAGTCAAGAATTTATGATAAAATCTTGTTGAAATTTTTCAAAATTCAATAAAAATTTTAAATTACCTCCGAATCGATGATAATTTTTTACTTTCCTAAAATATTCTTAAATCGTCGCAGAATCTGTTAGAGTTCCTAAACTTAGAGAGAATGCTTTCACAAAATAATTGACATTATTGGTATTAATTGAAATCGAGAAAGAATTTTTGTTAAAAATTATATAAATAAGGTTGATGAAGATTATATTCTTTTAAAATTCCTTAAAATATCAAGAAATGACTAAAATTTCATTAAAATTAATTAAACAAATATCGTCAAAATATTGTAAAAGTTCCACTAATTAATATGGAATCACTAAAAATTTGTTGAAATTCTA
>NW_019729854.1:0-458 GCF_002891405.2 Cryptotermes secundus
AACCATTATAATTTAAGTATTTCTAAATTAAATTTGACCTTCTTCAACATAATTCATATAAATATTAAAGAAAAATCCTTTCAAGAATACAACACAATATAAAATATATAAATTATTTTGTGAAAGATTTGACACTAATTCTGGAAATTCTACCAGTATTTTGACGATTTACAAAATAATTCACGAAATTTAAGTAAAAATTGAACGATTCGAAGTTAATTTGCGGAATTATAATTGAATTTAAAATTATACAATGAAATGAATATATTTCAAACCTAAAATTCTTTGAAATTTTCCAGTTAGCATAAAGAATTTCAAAAATTTTATAAAAGATTTCACCCAAGTTTAAGGAATTCCTTCAAATTTCTGATTATTACTGTAATATGTAACGAATTTCAGTAAAATGTTCAGAAAATCTAAGTTAATTTAAAGAATTTAAACAAATTATGAACGAAATC
>NW_019729854.1:1219-1365 GCF_002891405.2 Cryptotermes secundus
ATTATTTTGTGAAAGATTTTACACTAATTCTGGCAATTCTACCAAAATTTTGTCGATTTTATAATAATTCAGGAAATTGAAAAAAATTGAACGATTCGAAATTAATTTGTGGAATTATAATTGAATTTTGAACGGTCACAATGAAA
>NW_019729855.1:0-437 GCF_002891405.2 Cryptotermes secundus
GCATACCGACGGCTGCAAAGTGCACTCAAATTCTGCCGATGACTCCGCTTGCCGATATCAATTGGAATGAAGGGAAGTTCTTACCTTTGTTCACAGATCACAGGTGGTGTTGAAAACGCTGTCCCTCTACACGTAGGCAGAAGAGGTTCTGATTGACCCTCTGAAGATGCTGTGCAGGAATATTTGAATTTTCCTTATGAATGTTTCCTTTCAGTTCTTCTGTTCAAGGGTAACTGCTATAAACTTTGTCCTTCAAATGACCTCAGAAGAAAAAATGAGTTTGATTAAGATCAGGTGAATGTGCTGGCCAAATATCAGTGCTGATTGTTCTGTCCCCGAAGACATCGGACAGAGCCTGCATAGACATACAAGGTGTGTCCCAAAAGTCATGATATATATATATATGTTTTAAATTTATTGATGGTATCGGTACAAAG
>NW_019729856.1:0-253 GCF_002891405.2 Cryptotermes secundus
CAAACGGTGGGGTGAGCATTGGTAAGGCCGGGAACGAAATGGTACGTCATCAATCAGATCCAACTGACACACCATGCCCTTCATCGTACCTAACTGATCGGAAAAAACTGCGGAAAATCTCGCACCAACTGATCAAGCTTACGCGACTCGGAAACACACAATGACCAGGTTCCCGCTACTAAGCCTTTCCAGGCCTCTTCCGTGCATGGAAAACTCTGAGAATGCATGGAGGGAACATCCACTGGTACAAAAT
>NW_019729856.1:386-484 GCF_002891405.2 Cryptotermes secundus
AATCGTACTTCCATGAAAAAGAGTGAATCTTTAACTGCAACGAGACGGCCTTGTTGATCACACGGCTGTGGCCACTAGCCATGTTAATCTTATGGTTT
>NW_019729857.1:0-499 GCF_002891405.2 Cryptotermes secundus
TAGCAACGCAAAGCTGGCAAGCCAACAACGCAAGCCTGGCAAGCTAGCAACGCAATCTGGCCAGCTAGCAATCGAAAGCTGGCAAGTAAGAACGCAAAGCTGTCTAGATAGCAACGCAATGCTAGCAAGATAGAACGCAAACTAGCAAGCTAGCAACGCAATATTAGAAAGCTAGCAACGCATATCTAGCAAGCAAGCAAGCTATTAACCCAATCCTGGCAAGCAAGCAACGCAAAGTTGGCAAGTTATAATCACAAAGTTGGCTAGCAAGCAACGCATATCTAGCAAGCTAGAAAGTTAGCCACGGAAAGCTAGCAAGTTAGCAACGCAAAGCTACGAAGCTTGCAAAACCGAGATAGCAAATTTGCAAAGCAAATCTAGCAAACTAGTAAGTTAGCAACGCAAAGCTATCAAGCTAGCAAAGCAATGTCAGGAAATTAGAAACGCATATCTTGCAAGCTAGCAACGGAGAGCTAGCAAGCTAGCAACGGAGAGCTAG
>NW_019729858.1:0-463 GCF_002891405.2 Cryptotermes secundus
CGGGCGAGAAACCATCTTGAAAGCAGATGGCAAGACCCTGAATATGAAGGCGGCGTGTTCCTCCGAAACGTCGATTGACTTTCGACGAAATATACGTCGTTAAATCCCTTCATAATCACACTATGAGAACCTTAAACCCAAAGAGAGAAGATTCACGATCCTCAACTCATATAAGGTAAAGCTATCCCTGTAACAGGGCCTAGAGGCCTATAGGGTTGTGGGACTTCGCAAACAGATACCCGTACATTTACATGTGCAGAAAATTTAAACAGTTTGAGGAATAACATGAATGCAAGNAAAGCATTCTCTTTTACGGAGCCCTATGCTACAAACAAAATCCTGCCCTGGGGTAGGTCTGCGTAAAAATAAAAAACACAAAATGGTACACATGCGATACATGAGGACTGACTGTAATCAATCAGTCTCATAACACAGCAGCTGCAAAATGAATTGCTGAATATGT
>NW_019729859.1:0-426 GCF_002891405.2 Cryptotermes secundus
TATGAAATTTGGTATGTATATCATGGCACCCGAGCCCATTTCAATAACCTACTTTATAGATCCCTCCCATTAGTCTGTGTCTGTATATCCACTGTCGTTGCTGGGCAACGGCTCGGTGATCACGTCCGCGCGGAAACTAATACACACAACAACGGACGAATTGTTGAACGCGTAATTTTCTATACGGCCCGTGTCATATCAAAGGAGACCTGTGTCTGTTTGTGTATCCCCAATTTTAGTGTATGCACAGCCGAAGCTGTGGTCTATAGACTCCCGGAACCGTCAGACAGTAAAATATGTCCCGTGGGTCTCGGAACCAAGCATCACTGTGTGGCGCGGTCCAGCAGCATCTTACTGGACTGTGTAACCCCATCGTTGCTAGCAACGGCTCGGTAAACATGTTACCGCGACAACGAATTGTTGAAG
>NW_019729860.1:0-669 GCF_002891405.2 Cryptotermes secundus
AGAGAATTTTATATCTTTTGTCACATGCCTGGGGTAGAACTGGCTTGGAATGAACAGTGTGTTCATCTGGTTTGTAATGCTGTCTAGCTCAGAGAGCCTGACTTTTTGGAGGAACACGTCATATACATCTTCAGGGTTGAAGACTAGGTCAAGTTAAAAAGCAGCAGAAGAGGTCAGTTTGCCCTTATCCTGAGTCAGTTTTAATCCAGTGCATACTGTCATATCATGTATGTCAGAGATCTGCCTAATTCTCTTTCTGTTGATTTAAATTAATCCGCCAAATACAAATTCCTGATATTCAGACATCTAGATCTGATGTCCTTTTTCCATCATGTACTTTATAACAAAGATCCCCCAAGTTTGTAGCCCTTTGAAACACACCAATATCTTCAGCTTTTGTCAGTTGTGACTGAATTTAAGTACGTAACTCCTGTTAGTAGAACCTGAAGATTTTACACAACTGATACCAGAATCTCTTCTTGGACATAATCTTGAGCAGATTGTATCTACATCCCATCCTCACAACGTTTCCACCGCCATCTTTCAAATGACCATCTTTTAACATATTTGTATGTTCACCATAAACTGTATGCATTATAAGCTTAGCTACATATGAAGCCCATCATAGCCTCCTACATCTTCCCCCCCCCCCCCGTCCAACCAATGTGT
>NW_019729860.1:764-1882 GCF_002891405.2 Cryptotermes secundus
CTCCTTGTGACTTGGGTTTAGCGTTTTAATGTTCATATGGTCACTGTTTTGTACTGCTAAGTAAATCTTGTTCAGAATATTTTATTATAATAGATAATAGGAAATTGACTGAATCACACTCTTTTTATCTCTGATCTATGAAATTAGTTCAAAAGCTATGTTGATATTCATATTTCAACTCGCATCTTGAGACAGAATTATCCTCTAAACTTAAGGCATCCAACAGAACACAGTTTGCTTCTACTGAAACCAAAATTGCATGTACATTCAAAATATAATTAAATGAGCTGGATTGTTTAAGCAGACAGGCGGATGTATGCGAAAAGGTGAATGGTAATGTTGCAAGAACGTTCATTTTTCCTTCAGATATTTTAATTTAGCTTTAGACCTAGGGTGTNGCAGGAAGTTGCATGTGCATAGTAATTTTCTCTCGTGTAGTTAATGTGACTTCTTGTGGTTGGGGTTCCAATTTTTCATAGGATTGTCCCAGTTCCACAGACGTACTGAGATAGATTGTGTCTGACAGATGAGCTAAGTCTGGTATGTTGATAATAAAAGCTCCATTGCTATAATTTGTATTAATTTCAGGTTTTAGAGATATAGATCATATTCTGGCTCAGTTCTCTAACATCCCCCTTTCATAANGCATCTTGAGACAGAATTATCCTCTAAACTTAAGGCATCCAACAGAACACAGTTTGCTTCTACTGAAACCAAAATTGCATGTACATTCAAAATATAATTAAATGAGCTGGATTGTTTAAGCAGACAGGCGGATGTATGCGAAAAGGTGAATGGTAATGTTGCAAGAACGTTCATTTTTCCTTCAGATATTTTAATTTAGCTTTAGACCTAGGGTGTCTGATCTCTCTTCCATTGTTAAAAGTCCAGTCAGCAGTACAGTCATCAGGTATATTTTCTTGCCTTCTGTCCTAAATTTAAATTAAACTAAATGCTGGTCCTGAGGATGGCTGACCAAGCTGAAATACATATGGTAGTGAATTTGTAACAAGGATTGTGGAGTGTTTTGCATTTTACATCTTATAAGAAAGAGTTAAATCATTACATTATGATGCCTGTTCTTATGTTTGATTCTTTAAAATGAGCATGAATGTGAA
>NW_019729861.1:0-517 GCF_002891405.2 Cryptotermes secundus
GTGTCAGTTCCATATCCCTCACTTGGAGATGCTGCATCTTAGCTCGTTCTCTGAAGGGCACATAACTATGACACTACGTACCTCTGACGGACATCAGACGCCACCAGACTTACAGTACGGTGCCATGTCTCGCAATAGAAAGTTGTGAACACTATTCAGATGTCGATAATGGTAACAGGAGCAGCTGCTGGTTCTTATACCCATGCTTTCCGCTGTTGGCATCGTCTGCATATTGTCACTTGTCCGGGTATCCGTGGCAAATAATTAATCTGTTGCGGATTATGTGAAGCTGTTTATTGGATAGTTCGTTTACAGTTACAACTACAGTCACGCTGAAATGACGTCTTCCAGACGCTGCGACCTGACTAGTCCGTCGTCTCTCACGTTTCGTCTTCCGATCCTTGGCTGAGCTTTTTCTGCTCTCGGCTCTGCTCTGTTCGCCACTGACCTCCGCTCTCATTTCTCTGTCTGTCAAAGTCTAAGTTACTTTACGACTTGCGGTTTACCGCCAATCAGT
>NW_019729862.1:0-412 GCF_002891405.2 Cryptotermes secundus
AAATTTGGTGTACCCCAAGGTTCAATTCTTGGCCCACTTATTTTCTTCTTGTATATAAATGACATAACTAAGGTTTCATTCATTCATTCACTTTATTACATTCCAAAAGATCTTTACAAGGTTGTGAGAACAATCATCGGATATAAGAACAGTCAGATAAAAATCATTGCTTTACAAACAAGCAGATGGTCAAAATACAACAGCAGAAATACAAGTATAATACATGTAAAACACATTTGTCAATAAAAACAATAAAATGAATATAAACATATACTAGTCATTAATAAAAATCTCACAAGAAACTCCCAACAATCATACCTTAATATTAAATCATTTGATTATTATTATAAATCATTATAAAGCTGAGCCAAGTTGTATTCATTTCCTTTATTTTCCATATATCCATACAGGC
>NW_019729863.1:0-430 GCF_002891405.2 Cryptotermes secundus
AGTACTCTGGATTAATGTATGTATGTAAACATGTTTATTCTCATTACATTATGGCTGACATGTTTGCACCAGTTGAATGGTTATTGTAAAAATCATACATGCTGCCTTGTTTTGTCTTCTTTGTGTGTATGTGTGTGTTTTGTTCGTGGTTACTTTATAACTGGCCTTTATTTACGCAAGGACGTAAATAAACGAAGAACTTACTTGAATAGAATTACTATTATTATCATTGTCGTCGTCTTCTACTTTCCGTCCGTTTCCCATAAAGCAGAGCCCTTCTCATGCTTCGGTTCTGCCAAACGACACGCTTCTTGTGGACTCCCTCTCTGGTCTGTGTTGTGTTAACATTGGAATTCATGGCATGAATGCTATGAATGACCCTCAGTTAAAAAGTTTGGACACGCTGGTATATAGAACAAATGCCTTTCAT
>NW_019729864.1:0-566 GCF_002891405.2 Cryptotermes secundus
ACAAAGTCCGGTTCTTGACTTTTCATAACGCGACAGACGATCTGGATTTTCGCATCCAAAACTCCAGTACATTGGTTTTCCCGAAGACCTCGTTAGTCTTTCCAAAACTTGCCAGTCGTGGCTGCTGTGTTCTGCTACGTCCTTAGATGAGTTTGCGGTTTTCATCCTTTCATCATAGGTAGCGTCTCCTCAACATCTGGACTCCTTACGTCCTTGTTGCAATTTCGGTTTCGGCTGACGTCTCCTCCCGAACGTCCTTCCTCTCTGGATTTCTTGTGCCACATTTGCCCTGGTACAAAATTTTCTGATGGCGCCTCTCTTGAGTCATGTCACTACTGCACAGCGGGTTATCCTCCTGCCGGCAACGGCCAGTCTCTTCCGTGGTCCATAATTTCCTTCGGCCTTCCCTTCGGCTTCTGGGGGTCCACTGCTGCCAGATTCCAGCCACTACGCCACTTCAGCAGTCCTCCGACAGGCAACAATGTTCTTTCCATTGGGGACCTCTTAATTCTCGATTACGAACTGCAATTGTTCCTGGAGCAGGCTCCTTGTAACTCCGCCTCTCC
>NW_019729865.1:0-830 GCF_002891405.2 Cryptotermes secundus
TAGAGAAAATATGGGAGCCTCGACGTCTCACAAACCTATGAGCCTCCACAGACGGTTATAGTGATAGCTTTACCTTTTATATTTACCAAAAATATGAAACAATTAGTAAGAATGATTATCATCATCTGTTAAGTGCAAAGAGAAGTAAAGTGTCTATTACTCACAGTTCTGCACCCTCTTCTTATGATCTGACACAAAGTCCTTAATAAGCATTCTGTACAGAAGTACCTGCCCGAAGTATACTGCAAGACTATGGGCTAGTGGAATTTTGGAAGTTCCTGAAGCTTTTGTCTTTCTACATAGGAAAAGCTGATTCCTTTTGTAGGGTTAATAAATTATCCTTCTTTCTCTCAGTGAAATTCCTGAAGATAAACTGGAATATTTTCCAAAAATATTCTCATGGCAGCAACAATTTATGGAGAAGCTGATGGAAAGGTGGTGTGAGGCCGAAGACAACATACAGACAAAGACTGAAATCATACATGCCCTGCAGAAAGAGTTAACTCTCCAGAGAGGGGCAGAAAGGGATCCTGCCGTGATAAAGGTAGGTTTGTCTACACACACGAGTAGTAAACATTCCCTTCTCTGTATTATCATCATCAGATGCTAAGATCTGTGGGCTCGGCAGTAAAGCTAGCCACTAGCCTGCTCAGTCTGATTAACATCACCTAACTCTGAATTCTTTAGATACATTTTATTGTTCTAAGCATTTTCAGTGAGATAAAATAATGCTGTCTTGCTGCATTAGGTCAAAACATATCTGTATAAATATTGAATATATATTCAATATTCACACCTGTAAAATCTCTACTGAAGTAACTTTGTTCAGA
>NW_019729866.1:0-227 GCF_002891405.2 Cryptotermes secundus
TGATAGCTTTGCGTTGCTAGCTTGCTAGCTTTCCGTTGCTAGATTACTACATTAATAGATATGCGTTGTTAGCTTGATAGCTTTGCGTTGCTAGCTTGCTAGTTTTGCGTTGCTATCTTGCTAGCTATGCTTTTAACATGCTATTTTTGTGTTGCAAACTTGAGAGCTTGGCGTTGCTATCTTGCCAGCTGTGGTTGCTAGCTTGTCAGATGTGCGTTGCTAGTTTG
>NW_019729866.1:291-496 GCF_002891405.2 Cryptotermes secundus
ATTTAGCTTGCTAGCTTTGGGTTGCTAGCTAGCTAGATTTGCGTTGCTAGCTTGCTGTATTTGCGTTGCTAGATTGCTAGCATTGCGTTGCTAGCTTGCTAACTTTCCGTTGCTAGATTGATAGATAAATAAATATGCGTTGCTAGCTTGATAGCTTTGTGTTGCTATATTGCTAGCTTTGCGTTGCTAGCTTCCTTGGTTTGCG
>NW_019729867.1:0-440 GCF_002891405.2 Cryptotermes secundus
AGTTTTCATTAAAAAAATAGGAGGCATTATATACGGAACACTCCTCATATTTCAGCATCCTGTTACACTGATTAAATTAATGTATTTTTCCCCTAAAAACCAGGACACTTGGTAAAAAAATGGGACATAATGAGAATTAATAAAAACAAAAAATCAACAGTACAATTTATATTAAATGCACTTGCATTTTTCTGTCACTATATGGATGAAAACCAATAAATTCTCACAGGCACTCACAACACAACATAATGGTCGACAAAGAATGCAGAGAATGATACAAATGGAAGTTCCATTATGGAAGCAAATCAAAGTGCTGCCAACATAAATAATAAAAGAGACATATTGTTAACAGAAAAACTGATAAGTTGTGAAATTGTGTTTTGTGGATTAGCCATACAGAAATGCCAGTTGCAGAGAATAGCATCCAATAATGAGCAGTT
>NW_019729868.1:0-725 GCF_002891405.2 Cryptotermes secundus
GTTGAAGCATGTTGTGTGTTAAGTTTCTCCTACCTTCGACAACACGTCCAGCGCGTTGCGTCTCTATACCGACAGAGATGTCCCAGCTCACATGCTGTTTGCCTGCAGAGTATTAAACTAGGATTTAGATTTTGAGCCAATCACTTCTTTGGCCATGGTAAGCTCCAAAGATGGGGCCAAGTAGAGACTGTGGTGAGTGGGGCCCACAAGGTGAGTGTATCTTTTCTAAATCTGGGTATGACCCTTCTTAGTAAATTTTAGTTTTGGTGGTTCTCTTTCATTTACTCACCTTTGCCGGAACCCCCTCCCCTCCATTTATATATATATTGCTTCCTGGAATGTGATGCCACGCAGCCTTGTAGAAGTTTATCAAAGGTTCAGAGATAGTGCCATCATTTTCAGGGCTGAAGAGGAAGGCATGGAAGCAAGCAGACTAAGCTCTACTCTGCTTCCTGATGCTCACCTTACTCTTTGACCTTGAGTGTGGAGAGCGAGATGTTCCTCTTAATCCTCACTACTGCCTGGTCAGCACACAATACTCCTTACCCAGTTGCAAAGACAACATTCTGTTGAAGTAAATAAAAATAGAATTATACAAGACAAAAACAGACTCCATGATTTTAGTCTGCAAGCGAACTATACCGACAAGGATGAAAATGTGGTGTCAAGAAAGTAAGGACGGAAGGATTATGGAGATATATGATGAGAAATTTGCAAAACCAGTA
>NW_019729869.1:0-204 GCF_002891405.2 Cryptotermes secundus
CCTCAGGGATCTGTCTTGGGACTCCTCTTCAGTGTGTTTATTAATTAATAATTATTAATTAATTAATGCGATGCAGTTGCCCATTCTGAATGCCCACTTTTTGCTAACGACATCGAAATTTACCGAGCCGGTAGTTCTCAGGACTGCTGCCTACTTCAGTCTGACATTAACTCTATACAAGGTTGGTGCATTGCTAACTGTATG
>NW_019729869.1:220-427 GCF_002891405.2 Cryptotermes secundus
CTAAAGTTATTCTCCGTGAAAACCAACGTACTTATCTACGACTATAAACTTTGTCAATCGTCCATAGCCCGGACCGATTCTATAAAAGACCTCCGAGTGTTTGTTGATGCTAAACTATATTTCCATGACCATGTCAATTATATTTTCTCTAACTATGTTAAATGTTGGGTCTAGTTCGTAACATTACTTTCAATTTCTCGTCTCTAG
>NW_019729870.1:0-444 GCF_002891405.2 Cryptotermes secundus
TAGCTGAATTGAAACATTTGTATAAGTTTACAAACGGGAACTCCGTGGAGCTTACCAACATGATAAGCCAATAGTTGCTGAGCTACTCATGAGATCCCTCGCCCTTTACGGAATCCAAAGTTTCAGTCACACAACAGGACCCAGTGCTCAGCCACGTTAATCCCGTCCACGCACGCCATCTTATTTCTATAAGATCCATCGTAATACCAACCTTCCATCTGCTCCTAGGCCTCATAGGTTATCTTCAGGTTTTACAGCCAAAAAATCGTGTGCATTTCTCATTTTCCCTAAACCCGTCCGTTTCGTTTAACGATTCTAATGGCCGCGCCATAGCTCAAGAGGTTAGTCGCTGACTTCCCATCGCGGCTGCCCGGGTTCGATCCCGGGTCTTGTCAAGAGGGAATTTGTGGTGGACAAAGTGGCGCTGGGGCAGGTTCTCTCCGA
>NW_019729871.1:0-777 GCF_002891405.2 Cryptotermes secundus
TTGAGATTTCTTGGAATTCACATGACAGAAACCCTAAAATGGTGCCCTCATACTCAATTTCTAAAAGCAAAGTTATGCGAAGTAATTTATATGGTAAAAATATTAGAAGAAATAATTAGTCCATATATGATAAAAATTATTTATTTTTCGAATTTTGAGTCACATATGAGAAATGGTATCTTATTGCGGGGTTGGGATGGGTAAGTAAAAGCATTTTTAAATTGCAAAAGCTGGTTCTTCGAGTGATTAGTGGTATTAGTAGTCGCACGTCATGTAGACAAATTGTTAAAGATTACAATGTTTTAACATTGCCTTCTGTGTATATATTGGAGGTGACATGCTTTATCAAAAAAATACAATTCTTTTATGGCAATAAATTCAGACATTCATAATTATAACACACGAAGAAAATTAAATTTTCAAGTACAGCACTGTAATAATCTTTTTTAAGAGGAGTGTGATAAATATGGGAATTAGTTTGTATAATAAGGTCCCCAATCAAATAAAACAAAGGGAAAATTTTAACTCATTTGTTGTATCCCTGGCTGGGACACAGCGGTTGGTCGAGCGGTTCCCTTGGAGCTATTTCGTTGTGTTTCAAAGTATTGCAGCTGTAACTTAACTAGTACATTTATTCACATGAAAATATACAAGGTTACAGTCGGATTAAGACCAGTTGGTAAGAGAGTGTGCCCTGTCTAAACAAGTACAGGACTGACTGTTAAACTGTGACAAGGCCTGCCCCAAACATGACACAGTTTGCCCCCAGATTAATCA
>NW_019729872.1:0-621 GCF_002891405.2 Cryptotermes secundus
CGTGTTCATTCTCATGATTTTGTATGATTTCTGCTTGTCGCCTGCACAACTTTGCTATATAATCGTATACATACGGGAAGTTGAAAGTCATGTGCAAATCGCGGACCGGTGTGCACCTTGGAAAATTTCCAACGGTGCGAAGAGCCTTGTTTTGCAGGCGTTGCAATTTGAAATGATAGGTGTCTTGCCTCCAATTCCCAGGCAGAGCAAGCGTAAGCCATTACTGTCCTGATCAGTGCCTTATAAAGAGTTAGTTTAATGTATGTGCTTAAACTCTCACTTTTGAATAGGGAGTAGATTTTAATAAACGTTCTGAAGACCTTTGCTTCAATCATTTCTATGTGCATTCTTCATCTGATCCTCTTATCGAAGATTACACCGAGATATTTCACAAGATTGACGAAGGGGATATTCCGTCCATTCAGTCTAAGATGAGCCTCAGGGGGTCTAAGTCTATGAAAAGGGCTGCACAGTAAACACCGCTCCCAATAATTCCTCCATTGTTGCATGCGCACGTTGCTTAGTGATGTCTCTGATATTGTTTCTTACTTACACAGCTGTGGCCTAGCAATGGCTGTTTCTTCTGGCTCCACAATCCCTGTTTTGAGCAAATATGCCTCA
>NW_019729873.1:0-471 GCF_002891405.2 Cryptotermes secundus
TGTCCACCACAAATCCCACATGATCCGACTTTAGCTCGAACCCGGCCTGTTGCGGTGGGAATCCCAAGTAAATATATCTGCAAATAACCAACGACCACTTATCTGCCCAACTGTTTCCAATTCGCTGTATATGAATTACCTTATTTTTATTTTATGCTAAATAACAATTGCAATCTGTGCGTAATCATTAAAAAAACTCTGAATCCAAAACCAGTCATACAGAACTTCATAAGGTAACACAACTGACATCATCAGCAATAAAATGCATGTCAGTATGCGGTCTTCAGCATCTACACGTGTCTCCTTTGGTTCCTCGCCAGGACACAGGTAATCTTATTCATGCTTCCATGTTTTTTTTAAGTCCTTTGAAATAGGCCATGACCGCTTCCTCTCTCGTCCACTTCAGTTCAATACATTTTGTATCTATCAGCTCAGATACCACTCGGTAGCTACTGCAGTAGCTCAGTAATA
>NW_019729874.1:0-501 GCF_002891405.2 Cryptotermes secundus
GTGCCCCTTGATTTAATACTATTCATTTAATTGTCAGAATTTATACAAAGACTAAATAACTGTAACTTTTAAAACAAATAACATCAAGTCAAGTATGGCGGAGCTACAACTCACCTCCCTCAAATGTTTTCATGGTGTAGTGCTTAATTATTAAGTGCAGGGACAACTTTAACATCAAGTACTGCATGAAAACGTGTACAATACACAAGTAATTATACTTATTTTTCTGATGCAACTGACCTTCAATTTTGGATATTTGTACATGGAGTTAAAGCCACCAATACACTAGATCACATCAAGAATGAAGATACTAAGAAAGAATTATGAATACACTCAGGACAAATTAAGACAGATTAACACAGACAGAACTTGAAAGACCAAGGAAGACCTCAGAAAATATGGAATCTGTATACAAAGTTGGAACNNTAGATTTCTTACAAAGGGGAGTGGAATAGAAGCTTGAATGCCCCAGAAACAGGTCTGCTTATGTCAGAGACATAC
>NW_019729875.1:0-646 GCF_002891405.2 Cryptotermes secundus
TTCCATTCCTAGCTTGCTATCTTAGCGTTGCTAACTTGCTAGCTTCATAGCTTTGCTTTACTAACTTTCTAGCTTTAGTTGCTAGCTTGCTAGCTTTGCGTTGCTTCCTTGCTGTGGGATTCTTGAATTCTAGCTTTGCGTTGCTAGCTTGCTAGCTTTGCCTTTCAAAATTTCTAGCTTTCCGTTGCTAGCTTGCTATCGTTGCCTTGCAGGCATGCTAGAATTGTGTTGCTAGCTTGCTTGCTTTTCGTTCTATCTTGCTAGATTTGCGTTGCTATCTTGGTAGCTTTGCGTTGATAGCTTGGTAGCTTTGCGTTGCTAGCTTGGTTTCTTTGCGTTTCTAGCTTGCTATCTTTGATTGGCTAGCTTGCTAGCTTTGCGTTGCTAGCTTGCTAGCTTTGCGCTGCTAGCTTGCTCTATTTCCCTTGCTAGCTTGGCAGTTTTGCGTTGCTAGCTTGCTAGCTGTGCGTTGCTAACTTCCTAGCTTTGCGTTGCTAGCTTGTTAGCTATGCGTTGCTAGCTTGCTAACTATGCGTTGCTAGCTTGATAGCTTTGCATTGCTAGTTTGCTAGCTTTCCGTGACTAGCTAGCTAGCTTTGCGTTGCTTGCTTGCCAGCTTTGCTTTGCTATCTTGCTAGGTGTGCGT
>NW_019729876.1:0-497 GCF_002891405.2 Cryptotermes secundus
ACAGTGCATGCCTTAGACCGCTCGGCTACCGTGACCGGCCAGTAATCTGTCATACTTTATATAAAATACAAGAACATTCACCGATCCTACTCACTTTAACCCTGAAGATGACGGTAGCATGCACTTCTGAAACGTCGGGAACAATGCCCACAATCACCATCAAACAGTCGGACGTTGCTGTCTGCTTCTTCACATTGCGAGCGGCAGACCTTGCGACTGTGGTCAGACTTCCTGGCTACAGTACCAGAGGTCCCGGGTTCGATTTCAGGCGCTACCAGATTTTCTGAGAAGTAGTGGGTCTAGAACGGGGTCTTCTCAGCCTCGTGAGGATACTTGAGGAGCTATTTCAAGGAAATAGCGGCTACGGTCAGGAAAATCAAGATTAACGGCCGTGGGGATCCATTGCCGTGACCACGTGATACCCTCTAACCTTGCCGACAAGCGGCTGTCGCTCGGCCGGTAGAGTTCGCTTGCGCACTACAGGTCACGGATTTATT
>NW_019729877.1:0-367 GCF_002891405.2 Cryptotermes secundus
CATTTCTTCTAGCGAGTAATCCTCCTTGCCTATCTTCGAAAATCCTATCAATCCAATCCAAATTCTGGCACAAGTCATCACGTGACTGACTACAGATGTGTTTTGGCTTGATGATCGGATTAACTGGACCCTTTGATACAGCCTATGATTACACTTTACAGTGCACTATTACACATACACACACGCACTAGGAGCCACATTCACGTCTTCACTAACAGTTGCTCGGTAGCGATTTTCAACCGCGGATATTCCTGTTCCTCTGCATTCCCGAAACATCCTCGAGCTCAGCTTCCAGTTTTAAAAGCAACAGGTCGCAGCGACCGAACCTCAGCAGTTCCTTAACTCAGTGACTCATCAACAAACTCAA
>NW_019729878.1:0-503 GCF_002891405.2 Cryptotermes secundus
ATGGCTGATTTGCTCACTTTCCAGTCACCGCTGCATACGCACTAGCATTCTCAGTATCCATTACTAGTCGTCTGCTGGCAATTGATCTCAACACAGAAGCTAGCACTTCAAATCACTGCGAAGTCTTTTTGCTATTTCGTCTTCAGTCACTCTGGAACCTTGGAAGTAAAAATTCTTCTGGACTCACTCCTCCAGCTTACGACTTGCTCGTAACTGCCCCTAACAATTCTCTCAATCCCTTCTCTTATAAGCACTCTGAACAGAGTCCATGGAAAATATCGTCTCTATTGTTGATGACGTCGCCGCTTTCATAACAGTTTCCAGCACGCGGAAATATGTTTACCGAGCCGTTGCTCAGAAACACATTCCATGACCCCGTAATTTTACTGTTGCTTGGCGCAGACCGCGTAGAAATATTGCTTCATTTGTTGCGTTATCTAGAACGGACTGTTTACCTAGAATCTATCTTCGTGGGAACTTGTTTACCAACAAAATGCCTAGCA
>NW_019729879.1:0-1009 GCF_002891405.2 Cryptotermes secundus
TCGAGGATGGTAGCAACGCAAAGCGAGCAAGCTAGCAACGCAAATGTAGCATGCTAACAACGCAAAGCAAGCAAACTAGCAATGCAAAACCTAGCAAGCTAGAACAGCAAAGATAGCAAGGTAATAGCGCAAAGCTAGCAAGAAAACAACGCAAAGATAGCATGCTTACAACGCAAAGCTAGAAAGCTAGCAAAGCAAAGCTAGCAAGCTAGCAACGAAAAGCTAGCAAGCTAGCGACGGAAATCTAGCAAGAGAGCAACGCAAAGTTAGCAAGCTGGCAACGCAATGATAGCAAGCTAGCAACGCAAAGCAAGCAAGCTAGAACGCAAAGCTGGCAAGCTAGCGACGCAAAGCTACCAAGCTAGCAACGCAAAGCTACCAAGCTAGCAACGCAAAGCTAGCAAGCTACCAACGCAAAGCTAACAAGCTAGCAAAGCGAGCTAGCAAGATAGGAACGCAAAGCTAGCAAGCTAGCAACGGAAAGCTAGCAAGTTAGCAACGCAAAGCTAGCAAGCTAGCCACGCAAATTTAGCAAGCTATGAACTCAATGCTGGCTAGCTAACAACGCAAAATTTGCAATTTAGCAAAACTAACCTGGCAAGCAAGCAACCCTAAGCTTGCAAGTAAGCAACGCATATCTAGCAATCTAGCAAGCTTGCAACGCAAACCTAGCTATCTAACTACGCAATCCTAGCAAAGCTAGCAAGAAAGAAACGCAAAGCTGGCACGATAGCAACGAAAATTTATAAAGATAGCAACGAAAGGCTGGGAAACACACAGCTGGCGAGATAGCAACGCAAAGCTGGCAAGCTAGCAGCGGAAAGCTAGCATGGTAGCAAAGCAAAACTTGAAAGCTAAGCAACGCAAAGTTTCAAGCTAGCAGCGCAAAGTTAGGAAGCTAGTAACGCAAAGCTACCAAGCTAGCAATGAAAGCTAGCAAGCTAGCAACGCAAAGCAATCAAGGTAGCAACGCAAAGCTAATAAGATAGCAACGCAAAGCTACCAAGTT
>NW_019729880.1:0-411 GCF_002891405.2 Cryptotermes secundus
CACCATTCTACCAGAACTGAAGAAATTCAAACAGAACTGACAAAAGAGGTCATCAAATACGAAACATTAAATGGAAGACACAGGGTGACAAAAGAGCCCCTAAACATATTGTCATGTGTTGGTGTATATAACGCGACAAATAACTTCACGCCGTCTTGGATATAGCGAATTTTATTCCACATTCGCTCTTACAAACACACAATTTACAGATTCACAATTACTGCTATCGGCAGTATCACAAATACTAGACTGAAAATGCCAGAATACAACTGACTGGTTGCTGGCTAACTCATTACTCTCCGCTAGCTACATAGAGAACTGTTGATAACACACTCACTATGATTAGTCTTCGCTGCTCCGTATCGTGCTTCATTCCGGACAACTAAAAAAAACAGCCACGTAATAGGCACC
>NW_019729881.1:0-309 GCF_002891405.2 Cryptotermes secundus
CTAAAACATTTCATCGAAGTAGTCCACCCTTCGAAGAAAAAAAAAGTTGTAATCCTTCTTGATGGGCATTGTACACACACCAGAAAACTCGATGCATTAGAAATTGATCGAGAAAATGGTGTAATCATGCTCTCACTCCCGGGTCACACAACCCATAGATTGCAACCCCTTGACGTTTCGTTCTTCAAGCCATTGAGCAGTTATTACAGCAATGAAATGGAGAAGTTTCTACGACAAAAACGGAGCGAAGGGAAACCAGAGGTTGTCACCCAGTTCCATATAGCAAGACTGTTTGGGAAAGCATATGGA
>NW_019729881.1:336-886 GCF_002891405.2 Cryptotermes secundus
GCTTTGCTAAAACAGGCGTTTGGCCAGTGAACAGAGATGTGTTTCAAGACTGTCATTTCGTAGCAGCAATGCAGTTTGAAACAGATGATGTTCCTGTTGTAGGCCTAGAAGTTCCCGATGCAAGCCTAACTGCCTTTATTAATGGACTGTCACATGACACGCAGGCTCCAGGGAGCAAATCTGTTGCAACTACCAGTGGAATAGAATCAGAACCGCTTCCTGCTGATGCTTCAACATTGCTGTCAGAAGTTCAAGATTCTTTGGGTGAAATATCTCCGATTCCATCTAAAATCTCAGTTACAAAAGCCTCAAACAAAGCTAAAAAAGCAATACTAATAACAAGTAGCCCACACAAGCAGATCCTAGAAAAGGCTGAGAAAAAAACAAATTCTAACGAGGATTCATGGTTCTGTGCTATCTATTGTGATGACTTCAAGGAAGACATATGATTCAGTGTCTGTCGTGTAAACAGTGGGTTCATGAGAAGTGTTCTGGTGTTCGAAAAGGGATGAAAATGTATTACTGCGAAAAGTGCAACTGAACTCAGCAA
>NW_019729882.1:0-531 GCF_002891405.2 Cryptotermes secundus
AAATGTGAACATGTTCTGTTAATGATGTCGCTCCTTTCCCTGTTATGTTCATTGTTTCGTCTGCAGTCACAGTCGCTTCCATGTCCTCCGAAGAAATATTCGCACCTGTACACGTGCCTATACCGAACAGAAGAAGTGAACCAATTGAATTGTGACAGGACTGGCGTCTGCTGTACGATTTTTACTGCAGTAGTCGGAACATACTCAAACCCCCTCACCACGATAAGGTGGAGNCGGAACATGGATTTCATGTTCACATCTACCTAGCTCAGTTGGTATAGTGACTGGTTACGGGCTGGACGGCCATGGGTCGATTCCGTGCATTCTAAGATATTTTTCTCTTCTACACAGCATCCAGAACGGCTCTGGGGCCCTCCCAGTCTCCTATGCAATAGGTGAAGGAGTAAAGCGGCCGGGATGTGAAGCTGACCGTTATCTAGTGCCGAGATGAAGAATAGTGGGGCAATACCTCCACTTCCTTATATATCTTCATTAGTGCTTATGCAATTAAACACAGGGACAGAGTTACAT
>NW_019729883.1:0-312 GCF_002891405.2 Cryptotermes secundus
AACGAAAACTGGCAAGCAAGCAACGCAATCTGGCAAACTAGCAACACAAAGTTGGCAAGATAGCAACGCTAATCTAGCAAGCTAGCGACGGAAACTTAGGAAGCTAGCAAGGCAAAGAAAGCAAGATAGAAAGAAAAGCTAACAAGCTAGCAACGCAAAGCTACCAATCTTTCAACGCAAAACTACCAAGATAGCAACGCAAAACTAGCAAGCTAGCAACGCAAAGCAAGCAAGCTAGCAAACACAAAGCTAGCAAGCTAGCAAGGCAATGCTAGCAAGCTAGCAACGGAAAGTTAGCAATTTAGAAAGGCA
>NW_019729883.1:412-664 GCF_002891405.2 Cryptotermes secundus
TTTAGAAAGGCTGGGAAGCTAGCAACTCAAATCTAGCAAACGAGAAACGCACAGCAGGCAAGCAAGAAACGCAATGCTACCAAGCTAGCAACGCAAAACTAGCAAGAAAGCAAAGCCAAGCTAGCAAGCTAGCAACGCTAAGCTAACAAGCTAAGAAAGGAAAGTTAACAAGCTAGAAACTCAAATTAGCAAGCTAGCAACGAAAATCTAGCAAGCTACCAACTCAAAGCTGGCAAGCTAGCAGCAAAACCT
>NW_019729884.1:0-1087 GCF_002891405.2 Cryptotermes secundus
GGGAGGATGGGGAACGATAACCATGTTGTTAGTCACAAACTCTGTAGTTTTCAAGGAAGTGTTTTTGTGCGCGTGTTGTTGAAGGAGCAATGCTGCACATGTTCATATTTTCTGTTAAGATCTCCTGGAAAACTCCATGACTGATACCAAAAGTGTCTGTGAACTCATGGATTGTTCAGTAATGATCTTCGTGGCTGAGTTCTCAAATTTTTTCAACATTTTCTGTCATTTTGCTGGTTCACCCTCAATGTTCATCATCTTCAGCCGACACATGACTGCCTTGAAATGCGAATGCCATTCAAAAACCAGAAAGTTCTCCAAAAGCCTCACGAAGCATTTCAAGGGTTTCTGTAGCAGATTTACCAAGCTTCATGTAAAACATGAAGCAGACACATTGCTCGATTTTGCCGTCCATCACAGACAAAATGAAACAAAATCAAAAAAGCACAGATTGTTCGTAAGAACAATGTGTGTTCACAGTGGGGTGTAATGTGGCAGACTGATGCAATAGGCTTTTAGAAGTGTGATCTTTGCCTCCCCTCTCATCTTTCACTGAAGCAGTTACAACAATAACAGTCCAGGAACTTTCTGATACCACCTTCTATGGAGGGTGAACTGTAGTCTAAACAACACTGTGTTCTTTTTATTCCTCCCAGCGACGATACAAGGGTGGCAGGTATGCAAATTTATGAAGTGGATAAAAGTTTTGGTACCAATCAGTGTCAAAAAAGTGCTCAGGAAACTGTCAAAATAAGAGGTCACATAAATTCAGTTACTTAACCCTTATTTTATCAATGCCCCCCTTTTATTCACAGAACCCCATAAGCAGAATGAAATATGAGCGGTATGATAGAATACAGAAGTGGACAGCTTTATTCTGTACATAATATACATAGTATGAGATGGATGGGATATGTAGTAGGCATAGGAGAGGAGAAGGTATATAAACATTTTGGTTGGAAAATGTGAGTGGAAAAGATCATTTTGATAACCTAGGTCTAAATGGAAGGATAATATTAGGACGAGTCTTAAAGAATAGGTTTTGGAGGGTGTGGAGTTCATATATGTAGCTCAGATTATGTAACAG
>NW_019729885.1:0-338 GCF_002891405.2 Cryptotermes secundus
TGAATGAGGTTTAGGCTGGTTGCACTGTACAACATATAGAGTAATTTAGTAATGTAATAATAATAATAAAATCAGTGTATCAATATCTATGTTTCATATTTCAAGTACAAGCACATCATTTCCAAAAACATTTTGCAGCTTCTTGAAAATTTTCTTCTCATTATTTCTATTTCCTTTCCCTACATTACTACTTGGGGCCATGCAGTAGCATAGTTGGTCAAGGCGCTATGTTACAAGCTTGAAGGCCACAGGTTCAACTCCCAATGAGGTGGATTTTTTCGATTTATTTGAGTCTTTCAGCCACACTATGGCCCTGGGGTCAACTAACAGAAATGAGT
>NW_019729886.1:0-331 GCF_002891405.2 Cryptotermes secundus
TTAATCGTCTACAGTCGCTTTGATAAGACACGGACCGCATAGAAAACGACGCCTCCAATAATTCTATTGTTGCATTGTATTCGTTGCCGCGGTAACGTTCTTACCGACCCATTGTCTACGTAAAGAGAAGGGGCTACATATACGGACTCACAGACTGATGGGCTGGATTTATGAAGTACGCAGACACATAGACACAGGCAGCATGGTGATCTCATAAGCCTCCTTTAATTTTTTCGAAATAAGGAGAATAGGCTATTAGGTACAATTTCATTATAAAATTTAGTTTCTATTCGAAATATGCTAGTCACGGTAGCCGAGCGGTCTAAGGCAT
>NW_019729886.1:392-651 GCF_002891405.2 Cryptotermes secundus
TGTTTTTGTATGTGTATGTGTTTATTCTGTTTGTGTTGTCCTGTGTTTAGGTAGAGGCCTTGCGACGAACTGATCACTCATCCAAGGAGTTCTACCGTCTGTAAAATGATCATGAACGTTAAAAAAGAATAGTGGGCAGGGGCCCAAGGGGGCTGTAGAGCCAGTGGAAACAAAAATCTAAATGTAGCGCGAAACACAGAGATGAATACTCCAAACATGCGAAGAGCAGCAGATGATTCAGTGGTAGTCTGCTAATTTT
>NW_019729887.1:0-759 GCF_002891405.2 Cryptotermes secundus
AAAAACGATTACCGAGCCGTTGTTTAGCAGTGGACATCTCCTCTAGTTCCACCATTCCAGCTTTCAGTCGTCATGTCAGAATATCATTCGTACATTTGAATGACATTCTGATTAGGGAATGATCAGTTACGCTGCATATAGTTTATTGTTAATTGAGATATTAGTACGAATTATCCATTTTCAAGGGGACTCGGTTTTTTCTCACGTGCTTTTTCATTCTGCTTTTTCCTTATTCTCTCGTCATTCCGGGGTGTAATTTTGTAGTTAGATATTTATGAGTCGAGCTGAAAATATGAATAATGGAAACTGTGGTGGTTGAAGGGGATGACCCGTGGGAAGGAGGTCTGTAGAGTGGGGGTAGAATCGAATTGACAGTCTCTGTAGTAACTGACACTGGTTAGTCTTTAGCTGTAAGTTCAGTTCTCACGTCTCTGCCCTCTTATACTGGCAAAGTAGGCACTGCTTCGAATAGTAACCGAGGGGTTAGGTGATAGGCATACAGTAAATGACAACAACTTTATAAGTTGTAATGGTGTATGGTAGGAATGCTGAATTTTCATAGCTGTGTACAGCCAATTAGACTGTAAGACTGAATTACCATCGCGGGCACACTTTTCTTTAATTTGTCTTCACTATAAAAAGTGTAGTTCTCCCTGGATTTAATTAATTAAGCACCAAGCCATTAAGATGTATGAGAGCGTGGAGGTATAGCTCCAAAATCTTTTATTTCAACAGTAGATAGAGACGAGTGGTCAGCTT
>NW_019729888.1:0-460 GCF_002891405.2 Cryptotermes secundus
ACAATACTTTTAAATATACAAATGACATGGTATATTTATTTTGTACTGGTGGAAAATTAATTTCTCAGACATCTCAATAACACTGTATTGACGTATCCTTATTTTTCTTATTGTTAAAAGGTTTAAACCTTAAGGGTTCTGTGATGGTGAATGATTTTTCTGATTGACAAGTAGAACTTGAAATAGTTTTTTCTATCCCTGATGACATGTTACCCCTTATTTCATTGTTGAATCAGGCAGTCAGACAGTGTTTGTAGGTCGATGGTGCTTGAAAAGCAGCTACTGATGGTATCAATATTACATATGATCCTAGAATCGTACTGATTCCATACTCTTCTAAGTTATTTGTCAGGTTTTTGATTTGTTTCATTCTGGTCCGTCACACTAACAATTACAAAGACAAAAGACTTCNCTTCATCCAGTGTGACTATTTAAGTTTTTACTACTTGAAAACTTAGCA
>NW_019729889.1:0-450 GCF_002891405.2 Cryptotermes secundus
ATTTACACATCACTATCACATAAGGACTACTGTTCTAAGTCACGGCTTTCACTGCCCTACTTAGTAACGTTTCCCAACAGTGGACGTTCCTCTGCTCCCCGTCTCACGTCCTTGCAGGCTGGCGGCCATCTCACGCCAACCACCTACTCTTCTAGCTACCGTCTCAAGGCTCATAATGACAGCTGGTCCGCGTTATATATCCTCGGCACAGACTGCACTGAAAACGTCTGTTCCAACAATTACTCCATCGCTGCTTGTTACACAGCCGTTACCTATAAATAACTTTTTCTTTGGTTCTAAAATTCTTACTTTGAGCAAATATGCCACAATATATATTTACGATTAAATAAACGCCTTTTCGATTAAATAAACGCCTTTTTGTGGTACTAAAGTAGAAAGTCGTCGTAACTGTCAACATTGATATTCAGAACTATTTTTTTATCGCTAGTG
>NW_019729890.1:0-925 GCF_002891405.2 Cryptotermes secundus
GCAAAGCAAACCTAGCAAGTTAGCAAAGCAAATCCAGCAAGCTAAGAAAGCAAAGTTGCAAGCAAGAAACGCAAAGCAAACAAGCAACCAACTCAAAGCTAGCAAGCTACCAAAGCAAAGCTAGCAAGCTAGCAACACAAAACAAGCAAGGTAGCAACTCGAAGCTGGCATGTTACCCACGCAAATCTAGCAAGCGAGCAAAGCAAAGCTGGCAAGCTAGCAACGCAAAACTGGCGAGCTAGCAACGCAAAGCTAGCAAACTAGCAACGCGAAGTTAGGAAGTTAGCAACTCAAAGCTAGCAAGCTAATAACGCAAAGATAGCAATTAACAAACCAAAATTAGCAAGCAAGAAACGCAAAGCTAGCNCAACGGAAATCTAGCAAGATAACAACGCAAAGCTAGCAAGCTAGGTACGGAATGCTAGTAAGCTAACAACGAAAAGCTAGCAAGCTAGCAACGCAAAATTAGCAAGCTATTTAATCAAAGTTAGCAAGCTAGAAACGCAAAGTTAGCAAGTGAGAAAGGAAAGCTGGCATGCTAGCAACGCAATTCTGAAAAGCTAGCAAAGCACACCTGGCAAGCTAGTTACGCAAAGCTGGCAAGCTAGCAAAGAAAATCTAGCAAGCTACAACGCAAAGCTAGCAAGTTAGCAACGCAAAGCTACGAAGTTTGCAACGGAAAGCGAGCAAGCTAGCAAAGAAAAGCTGGAAAGCTAGAAACGCAACGCAGGCAAGCTAGCAACACAAAGCTGGCAAGTTAGCAACGGAAGGGGGGCAAGATAACAACGCAAAGCTAGCATGCTAGCAACGCATATATATCAAGCTAGCATGGTAGCAACACAAACCTAGCAAGCTAGCAACGAAATGCTGGCAAGCTAAGAAAGCAAAGCTAGCAAGCTAGCAACGCATAGCTAGAGAGGTAGCA
>NW_019729891.1:0-517 GCF_002891405.2 Cryptotermes secundus
ACTATTGTCCAGCCTAGTGTAACGATCAGCAGGTCTTCATTTTGGTCACCAAGTGTACTTGTGCAATTCATAAGTGAGGGAACCCTGAAGGAGACAGAGCTCATAGTACTCCATTAATTCCATATTACATAGAATGAAGAAATCTCAGGAAGATGAAATGTTCTGTAGATACTGAGCGCAGAGGATCATATGAATGAGGCACAAACAAAATTTCGGAAGGATAATCGCAANTTGAAAAACATAGACGTGAGTAGGAGAATAATATTAACACCGAAATTGAGGACCTGTAATATTGAATCTTGTGAAATGGATTCTTCTGTCTTAAAGAAAGCATCAGTGAAGGTCTGCTGTGAATGAACAAATTAATTTATGGACACATAGAATGAAGGACATTTTTGACTAGCATAAATATCAGTGTCTTGTCAGGAAGGAATTTGCTTCTTTCTTTCACTTGTTTATTTTGTCAGGGTTTTCATTGTGATTAGGCGAGAAAGCTGTTACAAGCTTAATGTTTATT
>NW_019729892.1:0-330 GCF_002891405.2 Cryptotermes secundus
AGCAAGCTTGAAAGGCCAAGCTAGCAACCTAGCTACGCAAATCAAGCAAGCTAGGAACGGAAAGCTAGCAGGCTTGCAACGAAAAGCCAGCAAGCTAGCAAAGCAAAGCTAGGAAGTTAGCAACGAAAAGCTAGCTAGCTAGCAACGCAAAACTAGCAAGCTAGGAACGCAAATCTAGCAATCTAGAAAGCTAGCAACGCAGAGCAGGCAAGCGAGCAACGAAACGCTAGCAAGCTAGCAACGCAAATCTAGCAAGCTAGCAACGTCAAGGTAGCAAGCTAACAAGGCAAAGATAGCAAGCTAGAAAAGCAAAGCTAGCAAGCTTTCAAA
>NW_019729892.1:403-570 GCF_002891405.2 Cryptotermes secundus
AAGCTAGCAACGCAAGGCTAGCAAGCTAGCAACGCCAAGCAAGCAAGCTAGCCAAACAAAGCTAGCAAGCTAGCAAGTCAAAGCTACCAAGCTAACAACGCAAAGGTGGCAAGTTAGCAAACCAAAGCTGGCACGCTAGCAAAGCAAAGCTGGCAAGCTAGCTACGC
>NW_019729893.1:0-959 GCF_002891405.2 Cryptotermes secundus
ATAAAATCCTATCTCCAAGACAGGTACCAAAGGGTTGTAATCAATTTTTGACATATTCATTCCAGATGGGACAATGTTAAGAATGGTTTTCCCCCAGGATTGATACTGGGACCGTTATTGTTTCTTTTTTGTATAAATGACTTGCTAAACGTTATAATTAGTTATAATCCAAACGTGTTCTTTTTGCAGCATAATTTTAATGAATTGTAGCCATTTAGATTATGAAAACAGTATTATTCAAACATTTAAAAAAATGAATGATTGGTTTAAAGATAATTTATTGACACTAAATTTTGATAAAACATATTTTCATACAATTTTTTGCTAAGGATAGCTGTCTACTGGATATTCATATTGACTACAATAACAGATTGTTAAATCTAAAAATACTAAATTTTTTCGATTAATTATTGACAATATGTTGTCGTGGAAAGGACACGTTAGCTGGCTTATGTCTAAATTAGGTTTGGTCTGTTTTGTAATCAGGGCTGTTAGACCTTATATGTTACAGGAAATAACAAGAATGATTTATTTTTAATACTCTCATTCCATTATGATCTGTGGTATAATTTTCTTGGGCAATTCTGCTCATAGTTGACAGCACAGAGGCAAGCACTTTTGTAAGTAGCTGTCTCGGCACTTACTTATTCATGGAGCTGAGCCCTTCTGGAGGAGCCGCAAATTCTGCAGCTACTCAATTTCCCAGCATTTTGTGGAACCTGAAGGTTCATCACTGTGTTCACAAGAGCCCTCCACTGGTCCGTATCCTGAGCCAGATCTATCAAATGCATACTATCCCATTCTGTCTCCCTAAGATCCATTCTAATATTGGCCACCTCCTACGCCTTGGTCTTCCCTGTGGTCTCTTTCCTTCTGACATTGCCACCAATATCCTATACACATTCCTTGTCTCTGCCATTCGTGCTACATGACCTGCCCACCTCATCCTCCTTGACTTG
>NW_019729894.1:0-635 GCF_002891405.2 Cryptotermes secundus
GATAATACTGTGGCAACGACCTCGAAATAAACAGCTATACAACAGCCATTGCTAGATAACGGCCGCAAATTATTTGTAACACACATCAAAGGAGTAAATTTGGCAGCGGTGTCCTCTACGAGGTCCATGCGACAGCTACGTCACACAGCAATAGAACAGTTGGCAGAAGTGTTGTCTATACGGTCCGTATTCCTGACCTCTGCACTTCTTGGAGTAAAAAATACAGAACATATATGGCGTGAGATTTATACAGTTCAGTGGCGAAACACACTGTAAATAGAACAAAATAATTAGACGTAGGAAGAAATTTAATGTATTCTCGCTTAAACGTCTATAGAAAGAATTCCTTGCGAATCTATTCGACAGAATTAAACCATTCTTATTAGATTTACTGGTGATGACAGTGACCGCACGGTCTAGGCCATAAACTGTCTTCGCTTGCTCTAACACTTGGAACGTGGGCTCGAATCCCACTCAAGGCATGGATGTTTGTCTGAGTTTATTCTGTTTTTTCCTGTGTAGGTAGCGGCCTTGCGTTCAGCTGATCCCCCGTCCAGGGAGTCCTACCGACTGTCTAAGATAAACTGAAGTGAAGGGAAGCGTTTCGTTACTGTTCCAAAGTGGGAGCAACAGGA
>NW_019729895.1:0-208 GCF_002891405.2 Cryptotermes secundus
CGAGGCGAGGCGAGGCGAGGCGAGGCGAGGCGAGGCGAGGCTAGGGTACGTTAGATTAGGTTACGTTATGTTAGGTTAAGTTATGTTAGGTTACGTTAGGATAGGTTAGGTTGGGTTGGGTTGGGTTAGGTCAGGTTAGCGCAGTAGACTTGTGCGCATAAATCAGTAACTGAGGGGGACCATTCCCTGCTGTTAAGTTAGGTGAGGT
>NW_019729895.1:418-625 GCF_002891405.2 Cryptotermes secundus
CAGGCTAGGGTAGGGTACGTTAAATTAGGTTAGGTTAGGTTAGGTTAGTTTAGGTTAGGTCAGGTCAGGCTTGCGCAGAAGACTTGTGCGCATAAATCAGTAACTGAGGGGTACCATTCCCTGCTGTTAAGTCAGGTGAGGTTGGGTGGCGTGCCGTGACGTGACTTTACGTGACTTGGTGTGATTTAACGTGACTTGACGTGACTT
>NW_019729896.1:0-200 GCF_002891405.2 Cryptotermes secundus
AACGGGAAGCTAGCAAGAAATCAACGAAATGCTAGCATGATTAAACCGCAAAAAGAGAGCAAGCTAGCAACGCATATCTATCAAGCAAGAAACGCAAAGCAAGCAAGCAACGCAAAGCTAGCAAGCTAGCAACCCAAAGCTAGCAAGCTAGCATCCCAAAGCTAGCAAGCTAGCAACGGAAAGATAGCAAGCTAGCAACG
>NW_019729896.1:227-858 GCF_002891405.2 Cryptotermes secundus
AGCAAGATATCAAACCAAAGCTATCAAGCTAGCAAAGCAAAGCTAGCAAGCCAGCAACGCAAAGCTAGCAAGAAAGAAACCCAAAGCAAGCAAGCAGCGCAAAGCTAGCAAGCTAGCAACGCAGAGCTAGCAAGCTAGCAACACAAAGGTAACAAGCTGGCAAAGGAAAGCTAGCAAGGAAGCAACGCAAAGCTGGCAAGCTAGCAACGCACACTGGTAAACTAGCAACGCAAATCTGGCAAGCTGGCAACCCAAAGCTGGGAAACTAGCAACCCATATCTAGCAAGCTAGCAACAGAAAGCTAGCAAGCTAGCAACGCAAAGATAGCAAGCTCGCAACGCAAAATAGCAAGCTAGCAACGCAAACAAGCAAGCTAGGACGCAGAGCAAGCAATTTAGCAACCCAAGGCTACCAAGCTAACTACGCAAAAGTACCAAGATAGCAAAGAAACTCTAGAAAGATACAATGCAATGGAAACAAGCTAGAAAAGCAAAGCTAGCAAGCTATCTACGCAAAGATACCAAGCAAGAAACGCAAAGCAAGCAAGCAAGCAACGCAAAGCTAGCAAGCTAGCAACGCAAAGCTAGCAAGCTAGCAACGCAAAGCTAGCAAGCTCGAACGGAAAGCTAGC
>NW_019729896.1:928-1004 GCF_002891405.2 Cryptotermes secundus
GCTAGCAACGCATAGCTAGCAAACCAGCAACGCCAAGCTAGCAATGTAGCAACGCAAACCTATTAAGCTGGCAACG
>NW_019729897.1:0-14706 GCF_002891405.2 Cryptotermes secundus
GTTTTGAAGGTCTAAGGAAAATCAGTAGGAGCCTAAGTCATGACAAACCCTCTTTGTTCCGTAAATTGAACCTAGGTCCTTCTGAATATGAAGGAGATTTTCTAACCATTTGAGTTCTTCATTCAGTGGGATCACAAAACTTAAAGGCATCCGTATGAAATACAGTGTGAAGCATGGACGATATTCATCTCTTCTATATGTAATAATTCAAATGCCATCGTGAATGCAACAATTTATTTGCTTGTAGTTATTTGTCTTTTCTCCCTCTACACTACATGTTTCGGCTATAAATGGCCATCATCAGGTGTATTTTTCTCTACCTAACTGTCACATTTCATACAATCCCTAATTCAAAACACCAGGTTGTTAGTTTTGTTTAAAATCTCGCCAACGTATGCTCGTCAATTTCATCCTAGAATTACAGTTTAAAATTTAAATATCTTTCTTTAATTTAAAAATCAAATTTAAATTTTTAAATCACAGGGATACCTGCTCTGTGTTTATAAGTGCTGCAGCGGCTACATTTTTTCCAGCACCGTTCATGTATTATTCTGTGCAGGCTCCCCGTGTGTGTGTAGCTGCTCATCTTTATTTATTATCTTATTAAAGATGGCAAAATATAGATCACTTTTTGTTCGAAATCTGTGTAAAAAGTAACTGAGTCCTACGAAGATTTATTGAAAGGGGAGATAGAAAAAAGGACATTTGCATACAACATTATTTTGAAACCATTTAAAATATTTTTACGTATCGCGATAAACTTGTCGGTCTCTATATTATAATGGTATATGGGGACATATTTAAAAATAATTTTTGTATATGACATATTTTCTTCTCTCTTCTTCTCTTCTCCAATTTGATTCTTTTAATGCTGATAAGAGTGGGCGCATGGCATAAGACATGCAAAATTTTCGCCCGCTCACACCTGGGATCATGTGTTCGAATGCAACACGACACATGAATGACTGCAAGCGTTAATTCTGTAAATTACCGAGCTTCGCCCTGTCCAAGATACAGATGGTTGCGCAGTAGTGTACTGCGCAAACCAAACCTCACCTAACCTAAACTAACCTATCCCGACCTGTCATTACCGAATGGCACCCAAGGGTTTCCCCTGAGTTACAGTCGGATGCGCAGTAGTTCATTGCGTACACCAAAGTGTGATGTCATTTACAAAGAAGCTATTTCTCCGAACGTAATATAGGACTGTCGTAACGTGAAATACAATTCGAAATATGACGTTGTGTATAAAATTGAGCGTGTGGACTGTTTTCCCACACATAGTATGTGTGCTCTTTTATTCCGATATTATATTGCTACGTGATAGCTTAGATTGTGTCTAAAATGGCGCTCCCACCTCACGAGTTTGCGAATCCCCCACGGTGATACAAATGACTACTGAATATTACGCATTATGGCATTTTGCTGCCCTCCAATTGCATAACGGTATGACGAAAAATCTTTATTATCAGTGAAGTCGTTCCCTTCTTTGTCGTGGATGGATCCTCAAACAATTGAGTGACTGATTGCATATGTTTCGCCCGAATTTCCCTGCCTGGATAGGAAGTAGAATATGACTCATACACGAAAATGTGTAAAAAATAGTGTGAAAAATTACCGTTCTGTAATGGAACTTATAATGGAATGTTTCTGTTTGAGTCATGTTAAGCGGTTGGCTGCCCTTTAAGTGTGACGAAAATATCCGGAGTACAAGATGAAGGTATGTTTCTTTCCTGGTATGAAGATGTGATTATAAATTGTAAGAGGGTTTTATGTGTGTATGTTTATATACATACATGTTCCAGTTTTGATTAATTATCTGTCTGAAAATATATGTTAAAAGATTGAGTGAGATTATGCAAATGTTAAGCTTTAATGTGTGTATTATCGTGGACCGAGTAAGGGCGAGAGAACGAAATTTTACAAACTTGTGTTTCGTCTGTTCCACAACGAAATCGAAGTGTTTTCCTTCTGAACCATGAAAGTGAAGTATGTGTGAAGGAAGAATACACCATAACGTACATTTATTGAATTAATGAAAGTAAGTGCAAATAGTAATAGTGGGTGTGTAGTGGAAGACAATGTGTGTTTGGGGTTATTCTTCCACTATTATTAATAATCTCGTGTGAAGTATGTACAGAGATTTGCACAAAATGTGTTTTAGTTGTTATATGGATAGACAGTGAATTAGATTTTATGAGTGCATATTTGGTATGTAGCCTCTGAATATGACAGGTGCGAGTAGATTATTAGTCAGAATGATATATTTCTTTATTTGCATTAGTATACGGACTTGTGAGAAGAGTGTTCAAAATGAATTTCTAGTTCCCATTGAAGAATTTATTTTTTGTATTTATATCGTTGTTCTGTGTGATAGTGTGGTGGGTATAATGTATATTGTTTTGGGCACAATAATGTCAAATGTAAAGTGAAGTTAAAATTGTGTAGTGTGAGGTTATATTTTTGTGTATAATATATACAGTGATTTGTAGTGAGGGTTTGTAGTTTTTTCAAAATTAATAAGAATTCCATTCACTCACAGTGGATTCAAACTTTTCCCGTTTTATGTACATATCTTGTTTGCAAGAAGAATTCTTGCTTATAAGAAGGTGATATGCAAAGTGAAACACAAGTTGACATTGGTCTTATGCTGCCAGTCCTGTTCAGTGACAGTGTAAACAGGGCAGAGTGTGTCTAGAGAATGTGTTATAGGATGAAGAATGATGGCAAGTGATTTGTAATTATGTGTATGTGTATTTCTGTGTGATAGACAAGTGATTTGATTCTTTGCATCTGATCTTCAGTCTTACATGTTCTAGCAGATAGTATACAGCATGAGCGAATTATTTTATTTCCACCTATTAAACTGCTTAAATATCAAATTGTTTACAGGAAACCCTTGTTGTTACAGCTTTCATTCTTGTAATTGTAATTTATAGTTTAGTCTAGAACATATATAGTGATGTGTTGGTTTCTTGTTTTAATGCTTATGAGATTGTTGAATGAAATGTTCTTACGTTCAGATCGTAATCAGTTATTTCGCTATCGAATATTTAAGCACTACTATTGTGGGGTGGATACCTTTTATAATGAGTATATGCATATCCTTCACATATGTCGAAAAACATAATCAAGTTATTAATGGAAACATTTGAAAAGAGAATATTTCGGTAAATGATGGAAATTGTAAGAGTCAGTCAATATAATTGTGATATCATGCACTTGGGAGCGTTCTGCAATGTCAATATTTCGAAAAAAAAAATGTATTTACGACCATTATAATAATGGAAATATATCCCAGGTTACATAGTTTACGTAGTTAGGTAACGAGAAATGTGTGCAAGAGTTTATCATGAGAGAAAATTAGGAAATAAAATTACCCTTATAAATAAATAATGATTTCATAAGCTATCAGAGACATTCAATCGTAAGATATTGCCGAGAGCTAAACCGTGCTCAACTGACCATAATTATGCGCAGTATTAATTTGCGAACATCTATAATAATGTACACTCACAACCCAACATTATTGTAAATTACCGAACTTCGCCCCCTCGATGATACAGATGGATGCGTAGTAGTGTACTGCGCAAACCTAACCTAACATATCCTAACCTATCCAAACCTAACATTAGCGAATGGTACCTAAGTGTACACCCTGAGTTACAGTTGAATGCGCAGTAGTTCATTGCGTACACCAAAGTGTGACGTCATTTACGGAGCTGATATTTCACCGAACGTAATATAGGAATGTCGTAACTTGGAATACAATTCGAAATATGACGTTATGTATAAAATTGAGCGTGTGGACTCTTTTTCCACCCATAATATCTGTGCTCTTATATTCCGATATTATATTGCTACGTGATAGCTTAGATATTGTCGAAAATGCCGCTCCCACCTCATGAGTTTGCGATTCCCCCACGGTGATACAAATGACTACTGAATATTACGTATTATGGCATTGTGCTGCCCTCCAATTGCATAACGGTATGACGAAAAATTTTTATTATCATTGAAGTCGTTCCCTTCTTTGTCGTGGATGGATAAGTGACCAATTGAGTGACTGATTGCATATGTTTCGCCCGAATTTCCCTGCCGAATAGGAAGTTGAATATGAATTATACACAAAAATGTGTAAAAAATAGGGTGAAAATTTACCGTCCTGTAATGGAACTGATAATGGAATATTTCTGTTTCACTTATGTTAAGCGGTTGGCTGCCCTGTCACTGTGACGTTAATATCCGGTGCACAAGATGAATTTATGTTTCTTTCCTGGTATGAAAATATGTTTATAAATAGTAGGACGGTGTTATATGTGTCTGTTCCAGTTGTAATTAATTATCTGCCTGAAAGATTATGTTAAAAGATTGAGTGAGATAGTGCAAATGGTAACCTTTAATATGTGTATTAACTTTGATCGAATAATGGCGAGTGCACGAAATTTTACAAACTTGTGTTTCGTCTGTTCCACAACGAAATTGAAGTGTTTTCCCTATGAACCATGAAAGTGAAATATGTGTGAAGGAAGAATACTCCATAACGTACATTTATTGATTTAATGAAAGTACGTGCATATAAGAAGAGAGTGTGTTTAGTGAAAGACAATGTGTGTTTGAGATTATTCTTTCACTGTTATTAATAATCTCTTGTGAAGTATGTACAGTGATTTGCGACGGCTATCCCCATCGCCAGAGCAGCGCATCCGGCAACTCCTCAAGGTCGAGGGAATTGGCTACCATAAGCCGTCCCAGTTCCTAAGGTACTTCAAATGTCTCGCACCAGAGGTGTCAGATAACGTCATCCGAAGCGTCTGGACCAGCCGGCTACCCCGCAAAGTGCAGAGCTTCCTCGCCGGCCAGAACGAGAGCAACTTGGAGCCCGCAGCCCTCTGTGCAGACCGCATCTCCGAAGTCGAAGTCCGGCAAGCGCTCGCTAGCGTTGATGAACCCACGGACATCGGCACACTTCTGCAGGAGATCGCTGAACTCTCCCGCCAAGTGGCTGCACTCAGGACCGAACAAGACCGCCACCACCCCCGCTTCAGGGATTCCGACAACAAACTGAGAAACGGAGGCTCCAGTCCCAAGGGTTCCTGATCCGCCGTCAACAACCGCCGGCCCGGCAGCAGATCCCTCTCCCGGGGCGACGCCACATCCAGTATCTGCTGGTACCACCGCCGCTTCGGCGCTCGGGCACAAAACTCTACTCCGCCCTGCTCCTACCGCCAGCAGGGAAACTGACTCAGCGGACATCATCGGCGGAACGTGTCTGCGCTACGATAACAGGCCGCCTATTCCTAATAGACAAAGTTAGCAAACGGCAGTTCCTAGTCGACACGGGTTCGGACCTCTGTTTATACCCCCGCAGGCTCGTCCATCGACGCATGGAGCCTACCAACTATGACCTTTGTGCGGCTAATGGCACTACCATCCACACATACGGATGGCTGCCTCTCAGCCTCAACTTGGGCCTACGCCGAGAATTCACGTGGCGCTTCGTGGTGGCCGACGTCCCGCAACCTATCATCGGCGTGGTCTTCCTGTCGCATTTCGGTCTCCTGGTGGACTGTCGGAACAACCGCATCCTGGACGGGGTCACGACGCTGTCAGCCCCGGCATCAGCGGCCAACGCACTGATCCCCAGTGTAAAGACCATCAGCAGCAACACACCGATCGACAGCCTTTTCACAGAGTTCCCGGACCTGACCCGCCCAGCTGGAGTCCAGCGCGAGATACGACACAACACCGTCCACCACATCAGGACTGTACCTGGCCCACCAGTAACCTGCCGACCACGGAGACTGGCACCGGACCGACTCGCTATCGCAAAAGCCGAGTTCGACTCCATGTTGCGGGTGATAAAGCTCGTCGATCAGAGAGTTCATGGTCCTCGGCAGTACATATTTTGCCCAAGAAAGACAACGGTTGGCGTCCTTGCGGCGACTATAGAGCACTAAACGCCCGGACAATCCCTGACCGCTACCCAGTCCCGCATATCCATGACTACTCACACCAGCTCCATGGCTATACCATTTCCTCCAAAATCGACTTGGTACGAGCCTATAACCAAATTCCCGTCAATCCCGGTGATATACAGAAGACGGCCATCACCACTCCATTCGGCCTATTCGAGTTCCCCTTCATGTCCTTCGGCCTGCGCAACGCCGCACAGACCTTCCAACGCTTCATGAACGACATTCTGCGGGGACTCGACTTCTGTTTCGCTTACCTGGATGATATCCTCATCTTCTCCCGGTCTCTAGAGGAACACGAACAACACCTACGGACAATCTTCGACCGACTGCAGAAGTATGGGATCCTTATCAACCCGGCGAAGTGCGTCTTCCGAGTACCTGAGATTACCTTCCTCGGTTATAACGTGTCCGCCGAGGGCTCCCAACCGCTGGAAGAACTAGTGGCTCACCTCCAGGAATGTCAACCTCCCAAAACCGCCAGTCAGCTCCGCCGTTTCCTTGGCATGCTGAACTACTATAGGCGATTTCTTCCCCATGCGGCGGCACACCAGGCTCCACTGCGCGACGTCCTCTCCGGACCCAAGGTTAAGGGCTCCCACCCCATCACATGGACACCGGGACTTCGAAGATAGCAAGGCGAGTTTGTCACGCGCCACACTACTGGCTCACCCCGATCCATCCGCGCCACTTGCACTCGTCACAGATGGCTCCACTTCCGCCATGGGTGCCGTGCTACAGCAACGCGTCAAGAACGCCTGGCAGCCCCTGGCATTCTTCTCAAGGAAATTCAACCCGGCCCAGCAAAAATACAGTGCGTATGACCGCGAGCTGCTGGCCATCTGCGAGGCCGTAAAGCACTTTCGCCACATGCTGGAAGCGCGCCATTTCAGAATCTTCACAGACAACAAACCTATCACCTACGCTTTCCAGCAGAAAAGGGACAAATGCTCACCAAGGCAATTCAACCACCTGGATTTCATTGCACAATTCACGACCGAAATCCGACACATCTCGGGACAGGACAACGTTGTTGACCACGTGCTTTCCCGCGTCGAATCCGTCACGGCGCCACCATCCTACGACGCATTGGCCGCATCGCAGGACAGCGACGACGAGCTCCAATCACTTCGGCAGTCAAACGCGGCTTTGCGGCTCCAAAAGCTACCAATCCCCGGTACCACGGTGTCCATCTACTGCGATACCTCTATCGGGAAACCTCGGCTATACATCCCAGCATCTCTTCGGTTCGAAGTGTTCAAGTCTGTCCATGATCTGTCGCACCCAGGGACCAAAGCAACGGCAAAACTGGTGGCACAGCGTTTCGTGTGGCCAGGCGTGAAGAAGGATTGCCGCACCTGGGCACGTGCTTGACAGGCCTGCCAGCGCTCCAAAGTCTCCCGCCACACAGTCACTCCACTGGGCGATTTTACAACGCCGGCAGCCAGATTTCTTCACGTCCACATAGACCTTGTTCGACCCCTTCTAACGTCAGGAGGCTACACATACTGCCTCACTGCAGTCGACCGTTTCACCCGTTGGCCAGAAGCCATCCCCATCCCGGACATCACAGCCGACACAGTGGCACGAGCCCTACTGACCGGCTGGATATCCCGCTTCGGCTGCCCACAGACCATCACCACCGACCAGGGACGTCAGTTTAAATCTCAACTCTTCCACTCCCTGACCAAGCTCTGTGGCATTCAACTCTCGCGAACAACTGCTCACCACCCAGCGGCTAACGGACTCGTGGAACGTTTCCACCGAACACTAAAGGCAGCCATCATGTGCCACGCACACCAACACTGGACAGAAGCCCTACCCCTGGTTCTCCTCGGAATACGCACGGCATTCAAGGGTGACCTGCAGGCATCAGTAGCTGAACTCGTGTACGGTGAACCACTAAGAATACCAGGAGAGCTGCTAACTCCAACTGCCAACCCAGTGGATCCACCGCACCTCATCACCCAACTTCGCCAATATATGGCCCGCCTCAGACCAATTCCAGCAACACGCCATACCTCCCCGGCTACATTCGTGCACAGCGACCTCGAGAAGTGCTCGCACGTCTTCCTCCGGCAGGACACGGCTCGCAGAGCATTGTAGCCCCCTTACAGCGGCCCCTACCAGGTCCTATCACGAAAGGAAAAGACAATGCAAATCCTCGTGCGCGGCAGGATCGCCACCGTGTCAACCGATAGAGTCAAACCTGCCTACATGTTAAACGAGACAGGCCGTGGGACCACCACCAAGACCTTCGACCCCGCAGCCGACGAAACCCCAACCGCGGTTCCGCATCCCGTGGGATGCCTCATCACCACAGTCTGTACAACGAACTACACGCTTCGGACGTCATGTATGTTTTCCTGATCGCTTCAACAGCTGAGCAACCATCTCCGCGGGGGAGTGATGTGGGAACAGCCCACATTCAAGTAAGTGTGACAACGCAAGCGTCACTGCTTAGCAACGACGAGTAAACAACGGTTGCTAGGCAAAAGCGAGTAAACAGCGGTTACTAGGGAACTTATATACACGGTGTCCGGCAACAGCAGTACCTATTACGTACCTATTTATTACAATAAATCCTATAGGACAGTTCAACTAGTGGCTGTCTCTTCATACGACATCCCACATTATAATAAATTCGAATATTTTCAAACTTTAGAAAAAAATTTAAGACTTTTTAAATTACATATCTTTTCGAAACTTCCGAGATTTCAAAATTCGGGTGGTTTTGAGATACCTTATTTTCTAAAAAGTTATCAAATTCTAAAAATTCTCGAACATTTGTTAATTCTATTATTCTAAATAAATAAATCTTCAAATTTTATTCTATAAGAAATACTTGAATTTATTGAAATGTTTTGAAATTCTGTAAACTTGAACGATTTTCTGCATTCTAAAGACGTGGATTCAATACAAGTGGATCTGAGGTTCACAGTTATAGCACAGTTTATCAACACGGGCATAGTAATCCGTGGACGACACGGGTCGTTGGGGGGCGATAGGGAAATAAAGTGTGATGGCGATGAAATGGGTGTGTGCCGACAAAACTAGTACATGAATACGTTTGATTCAGTTATACACTGCGGGGTTTCTCATCGGATGATAATTCGAAGAGTGTATAAACGTGTTAAATAATTTGAATTTTATGGGTGGATTTATTACATAACTTATAAATTAAAATTATCGCCTATATAGAAATGGTGTTGAAGAACATTGTGCTGTACCTTGTGTTTGTACTGTTTGTCAAATGTGAGTTTAAGTGTACACCAGTCGTTACAAAAGAATGTGAATTTTGTTTGATATACGTTTTGTTTATATAAAATTATTGCATATGTACTGAATACCATAGTATAACTTTTATAATGTGACAGCTACTTAACAAAATAATGTCGTTAAATGACGAGAAGCAGGTTCTGCACATTGTAAAACTGATGTACTGAAGACTCGAGTATGTTAGGTTAGGAGTTGAGGTGTTCTTAAACTAATTTTAAAGTAACACTGCACAATCATTTATCGTCAAGGTCACATTAAATATAATGATCGCGTTTAAAATCAGCGTTGAGATAGACTGCACAATATTTATTTCATTTTCCTTAACGAAGCTTGTGTAGTTGTATGTATGTGATTTGATATACACGAAAACCCTTTTTTTTTATGGGAATATGCGTTATTGGTTCGAGGAACTCTCTTATATAGATTGAACACAAATTTCTGAACATGAACATTTAATTTCTATGGTAAAACAAGTCTGCTTTGTTGCACGTTTACATTTATGTCTATGTCTTCTGTCCATCTACCCAGTCATAATTTTAATGAAACATTGTAAAATAAATTACATTGTATAGTTCACAGAAATCTGTTAAGTTTTCTAGGGAGAAGCAATGAATTCTAATTGGGAGAGAAAAATGGTAAACAAGAAACATGTCTTTTACCAACCTGTTGCAGAAAATTAATGAATTTTGAATATTAGATATGTGATGCATCAAAAATATGTCATTATTAATACTGAACATTCATTCATATATAAAAATGTTCATATGCTATCAGTATCAGTCTTGTGAAGCGCTGTAGGATGTGGATGCATGGTGGGAAACTATTGAAAATACCACAGCAGTGTTATTTTGAAATTTATTTCCCAGTGAATATTGAAATTAATTTAGTGTGGTGTAAACAAGTGTGTGTTAATTAGTTCAATTTAAATGTACAGTACTTATCAGTTTCATCATGCTAAATATGTAACTTAAAGAGAATGCATGTGAATTGCATAAATTAAATCTGCTATGTTAAGAGCTGGCTTTTCCACAGCTGTTGTTACTATAGATGTTATTGTCCCCATACATGTATATACATGCAATGCACTATCAGACTGTGAAAGAAGTTGCTGCATCTCAGCAGAAAAATTCTCTGTTTCTACCGAAAACTTTATCACTTTCAAGATTACTGGATATGAGTTTAGCAGTAAGCATAAAAGGTTCTATATGGTGTTCTTTTGTGGAGAGTAATAAATGTATATTTTCCTGTAATTTTTCCGATCTTTGCTACTAGCTTCTCTCACTTCTTCAGGTTGGCTTGACAGTAAATATGGGCATCACAGTGAAGTTTTTCCATGCATTTGATACTAGCAGTAGTCTTGCAAATACAAATCAGTTGTTTCCTTGGCATATTGTTCGAAAGATTCACTGTTTATGGGAGAGTCACAGGACAGTTTCATTGCAAAGGAAGCATCAAGTGTTTTCTTAATCCATGTAATCCATGAAGGCAGAGATGGGTTCTTGAAAAATCTGCCAGCAAGATTGATTAGTATAATTGATTGTCTTAAGGAAACACAACATACCAGAATATCACTGTTTGAGATAAACATGTCTTCTCCATCATCAGTATATAGTGGTGGACCCATTTGTAAAGGTCATGTCAGAGAACTTTTAAAGGGGTACAGGAGTGTAGTAGGGTGGATAGACTTAACAGCACACAATTGAAACATTCAGATTCATAAGAAAATTAAGTGGACACTGTAAAAAGAATGCAGTAATTTTATATCTTGGCTGCTGGGATTCTGAAAGGTCCATAGTTAATTTGATAATCAGATAATTTGGGAGCATTAATCAAGAGTATACCATAGTGTGTGTAAGCTTATGTGTCTTGGATTTAATGTTATTCTTTCTAAAATCAGTTCTGCTGAAATTTGGTTAGTGCTTTGCAAATATATGAATAACAGGTTATGTAATGCAAGTCAAATAAATATAGACATTCAGTATTTAATATTTGTATATTAACACACAGATGGAATATGGAGGTACATGTTACAGTTGCACAGTATGGATTTCTTTTCCATATTGGATTTGAGATTCTCACAGCAGTAACTGTGAAGAGTTCTATCTTCTGGGACAACATTTTGGAAGAACTTACTTCAACACTGAAGATACAGGTGATATGTTTCTGTGAAGTGTCACTTGACTTTCACTGGACTGTGTGGTGTTGTATCCTAGAAGATATAATTCTTATTTCATTTTCATGTTCGTACTATAATGTGAGGATCATAGAAGTGACACCTGCATCTGCATTTGTTATAATGTGTAATTGGATACATCTGTCCCCCATGTGTACAGTGTTACCAGATTGGTTAAATAACTGTTGGCTAAGATGTGTTGTGGTGTGACTTAATTTCATGATATGAGAGATGATTGGTACACTCCCTGATTCAAATCACTGTAATTTAAAAATGCTTTGTTTTTTCCAGTTGGCACATCAGCAGCATGTACCATTCCATTTATAATTCGAGGAGCTTGGTTTTCATGGGAAAATGGTCAAAATACATTAACTGAGATTAATGCAGAAACAATGACTCGGAAAGGATACTGTATTGCCCTTAAAGAAGAATACCATGTTAACTATACATTTGTTTTTCAAGACAATAAGTGTTACCATTGTGTTAAGCTCTTGGTGAGGACTGTAAATGTGCTGGAAAAACTCGAAAGTAAGTATGTCATTTAACTTAACTGGAATTTGTCACTGGTAATTCAGTTACAGATTAAACCCCAAGAGTATATATAGTAAAGGTTTTTTAACTGCAGAAAGCTCAGTCTTGGTTTAAGAATTTTTGTTTCATTATTTTCTATGGTAGTTCTGACTGACTTCATGGAGCAGAGTTCTTCTTGATAAGCTACTGTTCAGTCATGTAATCAAGATATTTCTGATCTTGAATGGCTGAAGAACATAACCTGCTTATCTCTTAAGTTTCATATTGTAAAAATTGACATGCTTAATGTCATTTCACAAAACATCACTGTTTAAAAGAACATAACCATGATGTTAAATGAGAACTTACTCACCGCGCCATCTAATTCTTGCCACAGAATAGAGTTATTTTTGCTCTGGCTATTATGAGACCAAGAATTTCATTACTGTATCCACAGGAACCTGCTGCTTGACTCCTTTCTGAGCCAGACAAATCCAGTCTATATCTGCACACTTATTAAGATACATTTTAATATTACCACCCTATGTATATTCACTGAATTCTGAAGAGCTTAGGAATTTCATGCATGATCATGATAGTTTGAAGATAAAGATATGTATGTTACATTATGGGGTTCTCAAACTTTTTACCTCTGAGCCCCCCTGACAAGAGAAAATACTCTCAGGCCCCCCAGCCTGTTTTTTTCTTATCAAAATAGAAGTCATGGTATGTTTGACGTTTTATTCAATTTATTTTGTGTTTTCTACATACTATTAAAGTATCACAATATTAGGCCTACAACATAAAGTTTTAACACTTGCAATTAACCAAAATATGTATTGAAATGAAACGATATTTAACTAACAAGTGTTTAATTTTTTCTGCAGAGAAAATCAACCATTTAAATGTCAAAGTTCAGTGTTATGGATGGGCCTGCTTTTGAGAACAAAGTTTATCAAAACGTGGTATAATATCAGAAATGGCCACTCATAACTTCTTTAGCAATATTTAGCCTTGAACGATACTTTGACTTTATAGCTGCCAAAGCAGAAAAGCCTGTCTCGCATAAGTAAGTTGTTGCGAAAGGAATCAGGATTTTCAATGCTTTTTGGCTCAAAATTTGGAATTCCGTGTCAATATGTATCCAGAACTCCAACAAAGACAATTTCTTAAATTTACTTTTTAATAAAGTATCACTAGTGAGATCGATGAGTTGTTCTTGCTCATTTACCTTCAGAGATGATGGCCCAGGAGCATTTTGAATGGATTTTTAGTCCAATTAAATTTATCAAAATCATTGCAAAAGTATTTTTCGAAATGAACTTTCAACATTATGAGATGATCAAGTAGGCAGCTTTTTATTGTTATTTTTGTTACTTCCACGTGGATCAAATGATAAGTGAGAATCAGTGTTCACTCTACTCCTGCTTTATTAAGACACTAGATTTGATACAGAAGTATGCCTTATGTACACATACAGGCTTATAACCATAGTTACACATAACAGTAAACATCACTTAGGTAACAAGACATAACCTAGTTCTTAAATTGTTTACTACGATGTTGCCAACTATAACATATTTCAGTATTTGAGAGTTGCCAACATAACACTCCCCCTTAAACAATTTGGGAGTTTTTATTTTAAATACTTATTCAGAACACCATTTGGAAACGTCATTCTTAGCACAATCCAAGCGAATTAATAAAATCAGTATGTTTCCGTACATTTAAACCTTTCGTGCAACCATCAGCAAATAATTGATTTCCAGGGATGTAATGTACTGACAATTCCTTTGATTCAACCTTTTCTCTTATAAAATGAACCCTTATGTCAATATGTTTTGTTCGGTCATTATTGACAGGATTTTTCGCTATGGCTAAAGCACCACGATTGTCACAAAAATAGGAATTGTGATTTCCTTGTTACATATTTCAAACCATAATTTTCTTAAGAAAATGGCTTCTTTCGCGGTCTCTGATAAAGCCATATATTCTGCATCTGTGGTTGACAAGGCTACAGTCCTTTGTTTTTTACATCGCCAACTGATAGCTGCTCCTGATAGTTTGAACACAGATCCACTAAAGGGTCTGCGATCTAAATTTCCTCCCCAGTCTGCATCAAAAAAACCTTCCAATTGATCATCGTTCTGGGAACATACAATACCTACATCCTTTGTAGTGTTTAGGTATTTTAGAACTCTTTTTAATAATACCCAGTGTTCTCTTGTGTAACAAGTGTTAAATTGACTTAGGTTAAGTCATAGCAAAGGATATATCTGGGCGCGTGCTACTGGCTAAATACATTAATGATCCTATAGCCTGTTGATATGGCACGTTATCTAAATTCTCAGTTGATTTTCTTGATTTAGGCAATGGTTTCAGTTTGCTGTTTGGTTCCATTGGATGACTAACTGGTTTAGTCTCATTTGGAATATTAAATCTTTTAAGAACATTATTCAAATATTGAGTTTGGGTCAACTTTATAGTTTTCTTTGCCCTATCTCTTTTCACTTCCATTCCTAAATATTTCTTAATTGGTCCCAAATCTTTTATTTTAAAACATTGTTGCAATTTTCTTTTTAAATTCTCAACTTCAACATTGTCATTGTGAAATATGAAGAAGTCGTCAACATACAATGCTATATTAATTATAGAATTACCCTTTTGCTTGGTATAAATACATGGTTCAGAACAAGTTTTCCTGTACCCTAGGCCTTTTAGAACCTCTGTTGCTTTCTTATTCCAAGACCTAGCGGCTTGTTTCAGTCC
>NW_019729897.1:16271-51022 GCF_002891405.2 Cryptotermes secundus
AGTAGGTAACAAAATCTGGAAATTCTTTCTGTTTCCTGTTTCGAAGTGGATATCTTCTTTCTTCCAAGTTTCCTTGTAATTGTTCTAAACCGTCTGGCTCTAATGGAACTTCATTTCCTTCATCTTGTACTTGTTCTGCTTCAGGGTTTTGTTCATGCGGAATCATTGCTTCATCTTGTGAGTCGAGGTAGACATTTAACGACATTGGAAGAATGTCTTTAAGCTGAAATTCTTTCTCACTTTCTTTCTTGTTTGTTATTTCTTCTTCCAGAAATTCTACATCTCTTGCCACAATTATTTGAGACGGATTGCGGGGATCTGAAAACNCAGTTGTTCATCAACTTGCTGGGTACTTGCAACTTGTTCATTCTTTACAGTATTAATACAAGATTTTTCACATTTGTGATTTTTCTTTTTGGTATTAATCTTATCTTTAGTTGCTATATTTGCAGATTGGGTCATGTTAACTTTGATATTTAAACAATAAATCCCATTTTCAGGATATGCTTTGGCAAGAACTTTGCCTCTTACCTGAAAATCTTCAGAATCATATAACTTGCAACAGTCTTTGGTGAATAACACAATTGTACCCTTATTTACAATTGAGTTTACAGACAACAAATTTGTAGACAATCCCGGTACATGCAATACATCTGAGATATGGCTATAATTGTCATTCATAAGTTTTACATCACCAAAACCTGCACTGGTTAACATGTTATCATCAGCAAGGGTTACTTCATGTTCCTTATGGGTTTTATAATTTTGCAAAATAGTCTTATTTCCGGTCATATGGTGTGTAGCACCAGAGTCTATTACCCAAGTGTTCTCTTTAACTTTGACATGATGGGCAGACACCATATACATGGATCTTTTACTGGTCTTATTTTTCCATTTATTTTCGTTACACCTATGATTGAATCCTTCTTTATTTTCATCAGTACTATTAACTGATTTAGAAGACTGATTGCTCTTAAATTTTTGCATATGCTGATTGTTGTGATTCTTATTGTTCGCCTTATCCTTATCTTTGTACCAACAGTTTTTGTTTATGTGGCCTAGTTTACCACAAATTTGACATTTTGCTGGTTTACGTTTAATCTTATCTTTGGGCAGAAAGGCTGAATCTGAATTTGCATTTNGTTACACCTATGATTGAATCCTTCTTTATTTTCATCAGTACTATTAACTGATTTAGAAGACTGATTGCTCTTAAATTTTTGCATATGCTGATTGTTGTGATTCTTATTGTTCGCCTTATCCTTATCTTTGTACCAACAGTTTTTGTTTATGTGGCCTAGTTTACCACAAATTTGACATTTTGCTGGTTTACGTTTAATCTTATCTTTGGGCAGAAAGGCTGAATCTGAATTTGCATTTTTACCAAATTCAGTGTCTTGCAATAGCTTCGATTTAACATTTAAGAGACTGCCCTTTAAATTCCGGTAATGGCTACGGGACCAATTTAATTTAAATGCCCACAATTATAAAGCAATAAAAATTGTAATCATTTACTAAAATTGCTGTGATTTCTACAATTTTTGTGATAAACGAACCAAATAAACGCTGCTTTTTTCTAGAAAGAATATAGAATCATTATATTGTAATTTACAGACTTTATAAAATGTGTAAAAAATTTTAGACTGATTTCAACAAAAAAATCCCCAATTTGTCGNCGATTTAACATTTAAGAGACTGCCCTTTAAATTCCGGTAATGGCTACGGGACCAATTTAATTTAAATGCCCACAATTATAAAGCAATAAAAATTGTAATCATTTACTAAAATTGCTGTGATTTCTACAATTTTTGTGATAAACGAACCAAATAAACGCTGCTTTTTTCTAGAAAGAATATAGAATCATTATATTGTAATTTACAGACTTTATAAAATGTGTAAAAAATTTTAGACTGATTTCAACAAAAAAATCCCCAATTTGTCGTCTCTCTACAAGAATTCATACAGTTCTTGCAAGTATGAATGCAGCAGATGTGGCAACACAGCAGAAGCTAATGTAGAAGTTGTTTAGTCTTGCATTTCCTTGTCTGGTCACGTACGTTCTTTCGGCATGGAGAGATGTGAGCGAGTATCTATTCGTATATAAGAACCTGATTGTTTATTATCGCTTGTAACTACACAACAAGCTCTCTGTTCTCACTCTGCTGGAAGTAGATTATAAGAGCTTTCAAGGGTAGCATACCACAGCCAAGCAGTGTCAAAGTTAGCATTCTGCGAAGTTGTGAACCAACCATTGCGCTGTCTCGTTTGGTAGACTCGGACATATTTCAGCTCATAAATGACTCCAAATCAGATTGTTGTACCGACAATTCTGAGAGTGGCGTTGAGGAAAGTGAATCAGAAATTGATTTCGACAAAGAACCATCATCTTGGTCGGCAACCTGGGGACCACCACACCAGCATGGCAAGAGAAGTGTGAATAATTATTCAGGTATAGCTGTGGGCAAACTGTGGCAAACAGTTATAGCATCTGTCATTGAACCTGGAAATGGACAAATAAACTATTTTTCCATCTCCTGGATCTGAACAGTTACATCCTGTTGTCACACAGAGAATTTTGTCTCGCTCTTGTGCGGAACATGCTGGAAGGGGTCCACCTCGCCATCAACGGCCCAGGGGTCGAACCCCTGCCGTTTCATCAGAGATATCTCGATTAGAGGAGGCCAAACCACATCACTGGCCGACTTCCTCTACTTCACAATTGAGGTGTCGTGTGTGTGCTTTTCGCATGGGAAACGAAGAACCGTCCGGACAAAGTGCGTGAAGTGCGACGTCGGACTCTTCATTTCCGGATGTTTCCAAGATTTCCACACGAAGCCAACATTCCGTTAGATGACGCAGGTGGGAAGAGAGACAACTTATAAAGCTGGTGTCCAAAAATCATGTAAGTAGAAAAAGAATTTATAACTTAAAATTAGATTTTATAAAGCCGGCCGCACACGTGGACTGCGCGACGACATATGGAGTCATTCGTCCCCTTGACTTTATTTTTTGACTCCATATGTCGCCTTTAGGCTTTAAAAGGTTAATGAGCTCACTAGTCAGAGTTACGTTGGAGTTTTCAAGCGCCATACGCATGGGATAATACTCTTTAGTTAAACCCTTTAACATTAATGCTGCTAATAGCTCATCATCTATTTTTTTTTGTCGATTGAGACTAGTCTGAGATTTATTGACATGAAGGCATTAACATATTCCTGCATGCTTTTATAGTCCTCAAGTTTCAAAGAGCACAAATCAGTTAAAATACTTATCCAACTATTGACTCCCTGATCTTTGAATGTTCTTTCCAACGCGTCCCAGGCTTCCTTTGCTGTTGTTGTCTGGACGACGTAAGATTTAACTTGGGGCTCTAATGTCAGACAAATGATGGCTCTTGCTTTCTCGTCCTTTTGTTTCTTGATGGATATAGGCGTTGAGTCTTCTGCAGGATATCCTTCGACTGCTGACCACACAGTTTCAATCACTAGAATATTTTGAATATCGAAGCACCATTCTCTATAATTTTCGCGTCCTTTGAGCCTATGAATATTCGCGAAGGGCTTCCAAGTGGCCATGATGAAACTTGTTTCTTTGTCTTGATGGTGGCGTCAGTCCAAAGGATCTCTTTTAAATAACACTTTTCACTTCTATACTTTTTACACTTATCAGTGATACGATCCTGGGCCCATAACCTGTTATTTTTGTTACTTCCACGTGGATGGAATCATAAGTGAGAATCAGTGTTCACTCTACTCCTGCTTTATTAAGACACTAGATTTGGTACAGAAGTATGCCTTATATACACATACGGGCTTATAACCATAGTAACACATAACAGTAAACATCACTTAGGTAACAAGACATAACCTAGTTCTTAAATTGTTTACTACGATGTTGCCAACTCTAACATTATATTTCAGTATTTGAGCGTTGCCAACATTGTCCATTGGAAGCACTGGATTATCAGTGTCTTGTACCATTGACACTAGAGTAGGGAACATGTCTAGCATGTCACTTTCCATACTGTTTCTCCAGAGCTCTAATTTTCTCATGAATGCCTTCACTTTGTCATTTCAAGAAGGTACAGTTGCCTCATTCCCTTGAAGTGAAGTGTTGAAGATATTTAGTTTCTCAAATATATCTATGAGGTAAGCCATTTTCAATAAAAAGTCCTTGTTGCTGAAACTGTCTGCCAGTGAGTGATTTTCCCAATTTAAAAAATAGAACACCTCATGCTTCAGCTTAAACATTCTCTTTAATACCTTGCCTCTTGAAAGCCATCGAGCATCGCTAAAAACAACAGAGCAGTGTGTTTGGCACCCGTTTCCTCAGACGGCATTTTAAAAAGTCTAGACTTCAGAGGATGCGGCTGCTGCTGAACTATCAATGCTGTCTCTGGCATACACGTTTTATAATTGCTGATAAAGAGAATAATTATTAGTTATTTTGAAATTCATGATAATTAAAGCCTGTACTCATCAAAAGTTTTTCTATATGTATTTTTATTTTTTGTTACTTTTCTAATTGATTTAGGGCAGTTTTAATTTTTATCTGTAGGAAAGTGTGCTGCGCCCCTCCTGGGGGTCGCGCCCCACATTTTGAGAACCACTGTTTTAAACCATTCGCTTAGTTGTTTTGGTATACTGTTTTATTATATAATTCTGTATTTGGTTTTATGTTCTTGTAGATTTATTTTAATTACAGNTGGTTTTGGGTATTGTCTGTCTGTCCAAACAGTAATAGAATTGTACAGTAAATAAAAAATGATCTTAAAAAAAATAAAACAGTTCTGTCCAGTGTGACTGGTTTTCTTATTTCAATTCTTCATGCCCTTACATGTTTTGGTCATTAGAGACCATCGTCAGAGGGACATCAATACAGTTTGGAAATCACTATTACAATAGGTGTTTTGAGTGTTAAGATATATATACATACAGTGCTGACAATACATAAATGGGTACAGAATCCAAAGTTTTCACAACTACAGCGGCTGTCTTGATATCTTAATTTTTTTCTTTTTTTTAATTTTTTAGTTAAGTTAGAATTTATAAACCAAATAGGTTCGTGTCCTCTCTCTTATCACCTCTCCTGATGGGGGCCGAACCTGTACTGCCTATCTTTCTTGAGAAGACAGTTCTTTGATGTTGTCCTGTGGTTGTTCGTGGCGTGCTGTGTCCCGCCCCCCCCCCCAAGTGATCATTTGGCCATATTGGATCATTATTCGTTCAGTGTTATGTAACCTCTAAACTTAGTCTGTAAAGCAAACAGTACTAAACTTTGCACTTTTTTTTTTTTCTGCAGCTGGATGTGTGAATTTGGCCCGTGATGAAGAGCCCACGGTTGAGAGAGTCTGCCGGGAGTTAAATCCTGATCAGCATATTGTAACATTATTCTCAGAAAATTATGTCCCAGTTAACTGCCGGTCTAGTTTAGAAGGTGTCTGGCAGTTTGCTTATCAGGTGTGTTAAAAATACTGTGCCTCATTTCCTGTGAAATCAAGAGAATAAAGTTATCATAGAAATTTTTAAAACTTTGCAAGAATAGCTGTAGGACAGTTTTCAGCATTCAGTAGAATAACTGTATGCATGTAATTGCAGATTTTGTATGGAAGTTTGTCATCTCAGTATGGAAATTGATTCTGTAAATAGTCTAAACCACTAATTATTAATTTGCTGTCTCACATCTTAAAAATTATACTATGAATTATGTAGCAAGCAGTAATTCAATAAAGCCTGATACACTTATCTTTATTTGTATGTTGTAAGCTCTGTGGGCTCCGTAAGTGAATAAACTATAGATTCACAGTGGTAGAAAATGGACAGCTGACTAAGCTGCATACATATCATTTGCGCATTAATTTTTCTGTTAATGGAATCAAATTCCCGTACAGATCTATAACAGCTTTAAAGTTTAAATTTGTTTCGTATACAGAATAAGTGGTTGTGACTTTGAGTGCAGTTTTATTCCACGTCTCCAAATTGTGATTGAAGCTTTTTTATAGTTTGTATGATATTATCATTCTCACTTACATAACAACAACAACCACTATTTTAGCCTGCTTTCCATATTTAGAAAAAAAAATAGGCTTATGAGATTACCTTGCTGTTCCCCCTAACAACTTTTTTTTGCATGTGCAGGAACGTGTATACTAATCTGTTGCCTAGCAACGGCTGTCTTTTCTGATCCAGTACTGCTGCTTTCAGGCATCATGTTACATCACATTCAAAATTGGAGGATGAGGTGTTTTCTGTGTCAACAAATACTCAAATACTCAATATGTAGTGGAAGTAAAGTAGGCAATTAGTTCATCCCAGAACTTCTGTACTCTTTTTATTTGGATGTAATGGAATCATCCTGTTCATTGCTGCCAGGCAATATAAATTGCATTCCAACATAGTAAAGACTGGCAAATGGAAGATATATGTGACCAAGTATGTTGACCATTTTAATGTGCTGGTTGGATCATACAGAGGGCTGTGTATAGACTTGGCCTTGTCCCTTCTATATGCGTCCCCCTGCCCTTTCCACCTTTCTGCCCATATTGATCTTGAATGGGGCTGAGGGCTGCTCATCCAACCTCTTTGCTTTGGGATATCGTGCATCAGGTGGTTAGCTTGGAAATTCTATGTGGGTTCTGTTCTAAAAGGATTTCATTTGTCAATGCTGCTTGATCAGGGAGTTTGGTCCACATGTCATTTTCAGAGGTAAGTTGTTCTGATATCCCCAAAGCTGGGGGTTTCACCACGGGAAAGAGGGGAAATGTGTAGACTGTACTAGTCGCGTTTATTTCTCCTTTTACGGCCATTTACTCTTTTGGATTTTGTTACATACTCATTGGCCAAAGTGTTTTTTTACTTCAAGAGGAACATTATTTGTACTATTTTTGTTAAATATATGCATTTTTTAATTCAGTAAATGTTGACATTTTTCCACTTATTTAACTTGTGTGCCTCATGTAACTAATTGCATTCCACCTGCTTGATTCACGACAGATCAGGTTATTTACTGATATGCTTATGTAGAGAGAAGGATAAAGGAGGGTGCCAGTGCATTAAAAGAACCCATTTGTTTTGTGTAATAATTCTTAATACATTTTCTTATGTATTAACTTAAAACAAGAATTGGCATGTATCCACTCATCATCTAGCTTGTCATTATTATTCTATGTATGTAATGGACTCAATGTGTTGTAGAATCGTTTCCGATTTACTGGAGAGTGCAATAATCCAGATGCACAGATTCGCTCTTGCCAGACAGCAGGAACACAGTTTCTCATAACAAATCAGAAATTCAATATTACATACAAGAAATGCTCAGGCATGACGGGAACATTTGATGGAGGTAAGAGTAACAGATTTTGCTATAGAATAAAAATGTAATGCGTACCAGTGGTACAAGTAACAAAAAAAGTAATAGTCAGGGTTATTCAGTTTTTGGACTTTGGCCATCAGCCAGTTTTCTAAAGAACACAATGCTTTGAAATCTGGATCTGTTTCCATTCTCAGGTGAAAAGTTGGGGTGCACCTTTTCTTTTGGGACCATTAGAAAGAGGAAATCTCAATCATTGGACAACCTGTGTCAATATAACCACATCTGTATATGTACCTGAAATCAGGTTTTGTCAGTAGGAGATAACAGGAAAATTATTGCTACTTTATTTGTGTCTTTGGACCAGAAATTGCCACTGGTGTTCCACAACTGGCACTCCTATTCCCACTGCAGTACCCTTAAATGAAATGGATATCTGCATATTCTGCGTTTGTGAATGCTGTGTTCATTCTGTGTACTGGATGCTACTGTACCGTTAATCACAGTCCACTTACACTGCAGAGCATTTGCTACACTGATAACACACATGAGACAAGGCAGCTGACTGAATGAATGAATGAATGTATAATGCATATGACATCCTGTGATTTTTTTTCCCCTGTTTCAGGCTATGTACAATTAAAATACTTGTAGCAGTATGATCTCTGACATTAAGGGAGGAACATAGACTGAGGGTGTTTGAGAACAGGGTGTTGAGGAGAATATTTGGACCGAAGAGAGATGAAGGGACAGAAGTTTGGAGAAAACTGCATAATGAGGCGCTTCATAACTTGTACTCTTCTCCAAATATAATTAGAATGATCAAGTCAAGGAGGATGAGGTGGGCAGGTCATGTAGCATGAATGGGGGAGATGAATGCATAAAGGATATCAATGGGAAAGCCAGAAGGAAAGAGGCCACAGGGAAGGCCAAGGCATAGGTGGGTGGACAGTATTAGAATGGATTTTAGAGAGATAGGTTGGGATGGTATGGATTGGATAGATCTGGCTCAGGATAGGGACTAGTGGAGTGGTCTTGTGAACATAGTAATGAACCTTCGGGTTCCATAAAATGCTGGGAAATTCTTGAGTAGCTGCAGAATTGGCGGCTCCTCCGGAAGGGCTCAGCTCCATGAATAAGTAAGTAAGTAAGCAAGTAGCAGTATAACAGTAGATATGTTACATGTAGTAGTCAGATTGTTCTCAGCAGTGTATTGGTTAACAATCAAACATACATTGATACAGCAGCTTTGACTCAACAGTATGTGTATAATACAATCCTACAATTAAGCACACGTTTCCTCGGGCATTTTGTATTGCTGTATGTTCACACATGGGCATGGAAATAACCTCTCCAAGTGTGTATGTCCATGCCTAGAAATTTGTTGAGTGTTGTCCTCAGAAAGGGGTAGTTCTGTCCACAACAAAAATGTTACCTATCACATGTAAATATAATGAACTGCACAAAATAGAGTCCTTTAGAAGGTAGTAGTTGCTCAGCTAGTCAAGAAATTACCTACTTTTTATGGAACTGCAAGATTATTACTGTGTTCATCTGTAATGGTCCCTAGCTTGTGTTAGATGAATTGATTTCACACCCATTCTATTACTGTAATATCCATTTTAATATTTGCCTCCCATTTGTACCTAGCTCTCCCAAGTCGTCTCTCACCTTCAACTTTTGTGACCAATGCCTTATATGCATTTCTTATCTCAGCCTTTTATGTGCATACTTTACCCATCATGCCCTGGATTTGGCCATTGTAATACATTTGGTGAAGCATATGAACTCTGAAGCTTCTTGTTATACACATGTATACAGCACAGTGTTCTTAAACACCTTCAGCCTATGTTCATGCATATGTAGTGTCTTACACTTTTTGTCGATGGGAACTTCTGCACAAAGAACAGTAATAAGGAACTGTCCTTAAATGGTTACATGAACAAATTAATCATACTGTTGATGAAATATGTGAGTATGGTGCTTTAAATGTCAATGTCCTTAACCTTTAACGGCCAAATGTTATAATTATTCGCATCAAGTAGCAAGCCGAGCCGGCCAAATGTTATAATTATTCGCATCAAGTAGCAAGCCGAGCCGGCCGAATGTTATAATTTTAAGGGATGTTATAATTTTTAGGGGCAAGCCACGTGCTTCCTTTGTGAGTGCTGGCAGTTTGACCTTGGGTTTGAAACCCAAACAAACTCATGAATGTTCATGTCAGACGTTTATTTGTTAGCTCTGAACAATGAAATCGTTTATCAGGGTACTGGTTTCGAAACTATTTACTTTTAGATATGACTGTTTATGACCTGGTGAGCCAGTAGAGGTCAGCTTTGTTTTGAGAAGTTAGAGGAGGAAATATTCGTAAGCACTTTCATAGCAGTGCTGCCAGAGCTTTCAAGGAAGTGTGGCTCATTCAGGGATTGGTTTGCAGTGTTGAATTCTCAGTTAGGACGTCAGTGGCGGATTTACTATATTTTGTTAAAAGTTAGGAAGTCAGTGTCAGACTCCTATATTTCTTTTATATCATTTTTATTGTGTATCTCGGAAGTGGTATAAATACACTGAGCCAGTGTTACTTTGTGCGTAAAGACATCTTCGTCACTGTGACTTTCGGTATCAGTGGCGGACTGGCACTTTTCGACTGCTATTGCAATTACTTTGCATCACAATTTTGCGAGTATTCTTCCACCTACTAGACATGACTATTCTCAATGAATATCTGCTACACAAAGTCATGTGATGGAAAAATGACGCACAAAAATTTCCGCGAAATTTTGGTGCGTGATTTTCTATATTTTGTAAAAAGTTACGAAGTCAGCGTCAGACTCCTATATTTCTTTTATATCATTTTTATTGTGTATCTCGGAAGTGGTATAAATACACTGAGCCAGTGTTACTTTGTGCGTAAAGACATCTTCGTCACTGTGACTTTCGGTATCAGTGGCGGACTGGCACTTTTCGACTGCTATTGCAATTACTTTGCATCACAATTTTGCGAGTATTCTTCCACCTACTAGACATGACTATTCTCAATGAATATCTGCTACACAAAGTCATGTGATGGAAAAATGACGCACAAAAATTTCCGCGAAATTTTGGTGCGTGATTTGATTCTTCAATCACATGAGGCGAATATCACAGTCAGTGGTGTTTCTCGGGGGAGGCCAAGTTCATCTGGGGCCCAACTGAGTCGACTGGAGGTGATACATTCAAAACACTGACCAGCTAAAGGGAAACAAAGACGTTTGTTCTATAAACAAGAAAAGCGGGAGCGCGCTTTACCGCTGTAGAGTGTGATGTCACGCTGTGTGATGGACTGCTTCGAGAAATGGCACATGCATCAGAGTGTAAACTGTGAAGCGATGCAGTCCAAACCAAATATTATTGTATATAGTGTCGTCATATTTACATCACCACCACGATTCAAGGTTGAAGAAAAACAACAGGTAATTCCTTTGGAATTTCATAACGTATATAATAATGATTATATTTTGCAATTCATGACAAAATAGTCACAGTTGATTTTCTTTTGTAAAACTTGCCCTTTTGTATATATGTAGAAAATTTTATTGTCTTTCAGGTTCTTTTAGTTCATATTCCGATGTTGCATAGAACGGAAAATATGCATTTTTTTTTCTGAAAGTTTGCAAAGTTAAAGACTTAGGGCCATTTAAATTCTGGCCGTAGGGAGCTGCAGGCAATTTAAAAGTCCGTACGTTAAAGGTTAATCATCTGCGTATGTTAACTTGTTTCCTTCTGTTACAGTGGTTGAGTATAGTTGTTTAGGTGACTGGTTTGTGGATAAGAACCACTTTTTTGCTGTTGCCAATACGAAGGAGTCTCGAAAAGATGAGAAGTATCGATGTTTTCTGAAGAATCGAGATGATGACTTGTATATTGGAGTTTCTATAACAGCAGAGTGCAACACTCTTAAAACAGTAGAGAAAAGTCCTGAGAGGTTGCGAATTACCCCAGGTATGTGAACTACATATTGATAAAGTGAAAATTAATGTTATTGATTAAGAAAGAAAAAGAAATCTTATGAATCTTCATCTTTTTACATACCCACATTCGGGGTCAGCCCCTACTGAAATGGAAGAAAAACCTACTAACACTGTTAGCATAAGATGATTCAGAAATGTGGTAGCCCTATCTGCTTGAGATAGTTTTGCCATCACTGTTGGAAAGAGAAACACTTTGGATAATGATGATGCACCAGGATTTATTGGAACCTCAGAAGGGAGTCACTTGAGACAGGTGGCTTTAAGGAGGGAGTAGTGGTAGTGATTGGAGAGCGGTCACTGCGGGAAAGACCAAGCCACAAGAAGACAACATCAACAGAAACATCAGAAAAGAAGGAGTGGTGATGCACCAGTAGGTTATTTGGGATGAAGAACCTTAAGGAGGGAGCAATGTCGCATGACAGCTGAAAACCAGAATGGTAGATCCGGAGCAGACGTCCACTGTTATACAGCGGCTAAGAAAACACTTGTTCCCAGAGCAACGCATGTTAACAAGGGCATTCCTGTGACACAACAGAACAAAGGAACTGTAAAACATGGTGACTTCTATCCTGGGTGCATGGAAGTTATAAAAGGCAGTGGATTCATGGATTTGAGAGAGGACCAGTCCAAGATTCAGACAGCAGTGAGAGATTCTTCATAAAGGTTCTTCATACAGCATTTGGAAGGAGTTCAATGTGTGAGCTGTTATAATCAATCATAATTATAAAGAAGTGCCAATAATTCAAACCCAGAACAATCCAGAGCCCATTATTAATCATGCAAACCCCTTATATGTATAACAGTGCTCCTTGCATGTGAGAACCAGTGTGTAGTGGCACCAGTTTTTATTGTTACTATAAACAGCTCAGTTTTTACAAATTTAAACTGGCAGAAATTTTGTACATAAAATACATTAGTAATTTAAAATTTGTCTGACCATTTTTTCAGAGGGAAGCATATAGAAAGAAGCACCTTTTTCAAATTTCTGCTTTATATATATATAATGTATGCCCTGAAACATGTTTCATTTCATTCTAGTCAAAGCTGAAGTTGTTGAACCTGGCTGTCGCTTGCCACAGAATTTCAGTGGTGATTGGATAAACACTGCAAACATTGATGCTGATATTTTCATCAATGAGACCCATATCATTGAAACTTGGTACCCAGATGAAGGTCGGTACAGAAGAACCATTTATGTGTGCCGACAGCAAAGGGATACTCGGTATATGATGGCACGGCTCACAGTAGATGGCTGGTATGTGTTACTAGTACTGAAGCAGATTACAATTTTCTGCTCAAGCAGTTTGGCTGGGAAGTTCAGTGCCTACATTACGTACATGAAATGTCTGGTTTTCTTCTCTGTCAGGCATCAGTTCATCTGTTCATGATAATTTTACCATATCTCATATAACTGATATTAAATAATCCTTAAATTGGTATAGAATTATAAAATAGCCAAAGAAACTATTACCCTTAGCATAAATTAAAAGGGACTGCAGTGGCTGTTGTTAGGCCATGTAAAGTGAAACTTATCAAGGCTTGCAGATTATGTTTGTGTTTATTCACTCTATTGTTGCTAGGTAAGTGAAATAATGTCACCCTCAATAGTACGAGAGATTATAAAGTTCGAAAAAATTCTTGTTCTAATAGATACTGGTAATATCCCAAAATGGTTGAAATATGTAAAGAAAAGTCCATTCCCTAACATGCAAGTAATATGACACTAGTGTTAGAGTGATAATTTGGGTGTGGCAGTATTTCTTCTTTGGCTTAGCTGTTATGAGAATATGAAAACAATGAAGAATAATTCAGTATTTTCATCATCCTTAGCACTGTATGAAGTGAAAAATTGAAAGATTTCATAAGTCTACATAATCTCTGCTTACAGTTTATTTCTAACTAGGTGCCATTCTTTGCAAGTGAAAGTCTGCTGCACACTCACAAGTTATTGCATGTATGTGCATGTGTCAATAAACTAGACGACTAGTATCAAAATGGACTAACAGATCAACACAGGATGCAGCATAAATCTCTTTAATACTTTACATATGCATTACATTACAGGATACCAGTTAGAATACGCATTATTTTCGATGCTACAGGCATAAGAAATTACTGTGAAGGAACCATTACACTTAAATGTAAAATGTGTGCTGTGTTAGTGGCATATAAACTCTACATGGATTAATTTTTCTAACCTAATAAAATTAAGTAAGTTACTAATAAGGGGCACGTGGTAGCATAGTTGGTTGAGGCACTATGCTACAAGCCAGAAGGTTACAGGTTCAAGTCCCAATGAGATCATTGGATTTTTTTTTAATTTGACCTAATCCTTCCAGCCGCACTATGGCCCTAATGTCAGCTCAGCCTCTAACAGAAATGAGTACCAGGAATTAATTAAATAATTTTCCTAGGGAGTAAATCGCGGCCGGCGCGTAAGACTGACAACCTTACCGCCATCTTTGAGCCGATTGTCTAGATAATGTGGGACCCTCAACATCCCACAACCCTATGGGCCTTCACGGCCTGTTACAGGGATAGCTTTACTTTACATACTTCACTTTACTAATGCTTATAATGAAATTAGGTTTATGACATGTGTATAGCTCCATAACTTCTTAGTTCCTGCATCACTGAATTTAAGCTAATAGCGCAGGTCTCATTTCATTGTGTTCATCACATAGCCACAGACTAAGATTGTGAAACAAATTTCATCAATATATACTCAATGAAAAGGAGAACATTGTTAAGGTAAGTCACAACATGTGTGGTTTTGATAGTAAAAAATGTTCTATGAGCAGGAAAGTCATGACAAGTGCCACCAGAAATCAAACCTTGTTTGGTGAGGGACAAAACTTTAAACATGTGCTTTCATGGTTGTATTCTGCAACTTCATCTGAAGTCAGTGGGCACTCGGGGAAGGGGAAATCTGTATGACAAAAAGAGGAAGATACTGCACATTGCATATTGTCTCTGTAAAGAAGCCAACAACACAGTAGGTAATAAGACAAGCTACTGGACTGATGAAGATATTCAGAGGATGTCTCTTGATATACATTTCTTAATGGTTGAAACTTGGTGAGGGTAAGCTGCTATCAGATTATAGAATGTGAACTTTCTCCTAGTCAAGGGTGGCTCAGAGAGAGCAAGGTAACAGGACCTATGCAGACTGCTAGCCATAAATAACTTGGGAAGCAAAACTGCAATAAGTTGGTAGGAAAATTAAGAGAAAACAGTGGCAACCAGTTACGAATTACTCATTATGTCGACAGTGCTGGAAAAAAGCCCTTGTTGTTCGTGATGGTTTTCCATATGTGTAACATTAAGAAATTGGCAGTTCTAGTAGTCTTTTTCACTGTAATTATAATCCCTTGTTATAAATCATACTGTATTGAAGTTTCAGTATATTTTATCATTGCTAATGGGTGTCATGACCTTCAAAGTGCAATCCTTTGTCTGCTGTGCCTTGAAGTATTTTGCTAACAGTTTTTCTGAATCCCTGTATTAAATTAAAAATGAGATAATTTCAATTAAATCTTCAGTCTGGGAATTTCAGAAAGTGACATGTAGCCAGATGTGGTGAGTACAGTGTATTTTCAAAATTATATGGTTTTTTGGTGAAAAGTGCCTAACATAAGAACTATGGGACGCTACTTTTGCATGATGTGAGATCCACTTGGCTCATTGATTTCATTGAATAATGTGAATAATGTTCAAAGCCTGATGGTGAAATGCATGATTATTTTGAATGTGGCAAATTTACGTAATAATGGACGATTCTTTTGGAATCAGTAAAGTAGATCAGATCTAAAAATTTGTGATGATGGTATATTAATACAATTATTGAGTTTTTGGACATCCATTGCCATGTTTTCTTATTTAAAGTGCAACGTTTCAGAGCCTGTATTCTGTCTCTGTTTTCAGATAAAAGCCTACTCATTTGGGTCCAATCGATAGAGCTAGTGTCTGTCTCCCAGCGCCAGCACAAGATGGGATATATAAACCAAACACAACATAGGTCATCAGTGGGAGTTAAAAGACAGACATTAAAACATGGGTGGTGGTGTTCAGAGATAAGGACTAGCTCTATCAATGGGGCCAAACTGAGTAGGCTTTTACCTGATGATGGAGACAGAATCTGGTTTCCGAAACATTGTGTTTTAAATAAAATACAGGATGATGGACAATGTCCAAAAACTCAATAACTGTAAAGTAGATCAGCCATGTATTCTGGTAGAAGTTTGCCGATGTTCCAGAGTGATGAACTGCCTTTATCTGCAGGATCAGTGAGTAAGCCATGGAAGCAAGCAGATTAAAACTCACTGTGCTTGCTACATACTTGTACAACTTACTCTTTGACTCTGAATATGGAGGCTGTACATTAAGAAGGTAGCTCCAGTCAACACTGAAAGTCTCAGATCAGCATAGTGTTAAACTAATTTTGGCATGCACATTTGTCTTGGAGACCTTGGACTTCTCCATTGGGGACTTAGCTTTCAGTTTCTGAGGCATATTGTAAGGTCCAGGTATTGCCAGCAGTTTTCAGAATTGTGTCTGAAAGATCCGAACAAAGTATTTATCCTTGTAACGTTTTCTTATTGTTGAGATTTTTGAGCATCCTTGTTGCACAGTCATCATGTTTGGGCTTCCAATTAAAATCTATCTCACCGTTTCACATTTGAATGATTTCTTGAAGTTGGATGACTAGATCATTAATCATGTTTCCTATCCTTTTCTTTGTGAATTCTGTAAAGCTACACACTAAATTCTGCTGTACATATTGTTTCTTCTCCATAAACTTGTAACAGTTCCTAAATATCTGATATTTTTCAGCAGTTTCACCAAAAAAGTAATAACAATAACCATGTCATTCAGAAATGTTACAACTGTGTTGTGTGTGGTCTGCCCCCCCTCCCCTGGCCAGTCATAAACTTCTTAAATAAAAAACTTATTGCTTATCAGATAAGATGTTTATAAAAATGATATTGTTATAGAGTATAGTCATGTTGTCTAACATGTGCTGCTTCACCTTTGCTTCCATTTGTTGATTCTTCCAGCAGGAAGGAAGCTGGCTGAATTCCTGAGGAATCAGGGTTTTATTCACAGGAGGAGCAAGAGATGTTTTTCTGCTCCTTAATATCAAGTTTAGTTTTAGAATTCACCCAGCTTCCTGTCTGGTGGGTACTGGGGACTATATCCCCAGAGCTGAAGTGGCAGGAGCATGAAGCTTACCACTTTTCCCCATCTAGTGCCAAGGTTAAGAATGGTGCTGCTGTTTCTCTGCTCTCCCTCACTCTCTTTGTGGTGTGGTGCTTGCACAATTAAGCACAGGGACAGCTATATCTTTCAGTCTTGCAGAATATGTAGTGCCAAATCATATAATGATAGATGAATGGTGAATTGGAAAAGATTTAGAAGGAAACAGTCATATCCCAGTTGTGGCATTATCCCAGTTTCCTTGGAGACACTAAGGTAAACCACATAAATCTTAGTCAGAATAGCTGGTGATGTGGCCGACGTTTGAAACAAGCATGTCATAAGTACAGATCTGGACTGTTACTGCAAGGCAAAGTCCGTTGGTCCTGTTGGACAAACACCGCATTCAGCTTCAGAATACCTCCATCCTTGCTACCAAGACCTGTTATATGGATCACATCATTAGGGAGGCCATTGAGATTGAACTCCATCCCACCAATATGAACAGAGAGGTGGGGTTTTGTCTTAGTAAGTCATGGAAGCCTCTCATCTGTTCCCTCAAGTAACCTCCGAAATGCGGCAGCCCCTGTAGGCCACTCAGGTCCATCACAGCCCCTGAGCTACAGGGTTAATGCCCCCCATTTAACCTTCCCTTCTCTCTCCCTAACACATACTCTATACCAGCTCTGGCTCACTACCTGCTGGCTCTTCCACCAGACCCTTCCCCTCCTCCTCTCTACTATTTCCCTATGTAGCCACACTCCTCTCCTTCTCATATACAGCTGTGTTTACTTGACTGGACACAGTCTGTTGCACCTGCTCTGCTGGTTCGCCCATGGATTTCTTCTTGTCTTCTACCCTGTGCGATACCTTCCTCCAATACGTCGGTTAACACAATTTCTACATGGCACCACATCCCAGAAGATGGCTTTCTTCATACAATGAATGGTTTATTGTCATATTTCAAAATCTGTCGGTGTGAGAAATCGCAACTTCGGGATTAATGATGCAATGCCTTACCCTGTATTTGGTAGTTTGTGTCATGTTGAATTTAAAAAGAAAAGTGAAATTTGTAACAGGGATGAAAATATAAAATGAACTTTTATTAAGGTATTTTATCATAAATTAACACAGACATGCCACTTACACAGTTTTATCTGAAACTATAATATACAGTATGGAAGATTATGAATATCTGTAGAATTATTTTATAAAGTGAATTCTTGTATGGCAGCAGTGTTAACTTAAGAATGTTACTCAAGTCTCACTGTAGTTTACCACCATGAACATGACAAAGTTGGGAATATATCCACTCCTCTTTAATTTCAGACAGTTTATTTTTAATAATAAATGCATTCATAATGTGAGAAAGAAAGAATCTTATAATCGCAACATGAAATTGCATAAATATCGCAGTTATGACAAATGTTTGTTTTTCTTGTGTATGTTCCTGTCCTCAGTCACTTAGAACAGTTTCATTTAAAATGAGGTCATGCTTAGAGTAACAGGGAACTGTAATGTTTAGTGTTCACTAACAATTAATTGATTTGTGTGTCTCTCTCACCAGTCAGAAGGACTACGTGTGTTTTGATTTCGTACCTCAGCACCATAACATTATTCGTTACCGACGTGGTATTGCTGTCATCAAAGATGATTTCCACACTGTTTGTTCATGGGTACAATTTAAGAACAAGGAAGCATGGAAATATGACTTGTTCTTAGGTAAGACTTCATTTGTGAAAGTTTGAGGTTTTTGTGGCCCATGAGAAGCCAGTTTATTACAAAACCATAAAGTAACCAGTCAGTCAGTTACTAGAATGTCCTTTGAATACATATTTCACATGAAGGCAGTTTGCACTTCTACAGCTCTAGTACTGACTGAAGAAAGTATCAAATTAACACTGTATAATGATTGAAAATCTAGATAAACATTTCGAGCTGCTTGGAATATATAGTCTCATAAGATTTGTACTGTAAGGACCTTTTCAGTAACCTCATTCTGTGTACAGGCTGAAATGTACCTGTTCTTGCTGTAGAACGAGGAAGCATCAGCACTACTGGTAATGTTGACAGGGTGTCCGTGTGTGGAAGCTGTAATTGATCATAAAAAATGGCTGTAGGAATGTCTTGTGCTCAGTATTATAAGTTGTTATATTTTTCAGTCATGAGAACAAAGTGCTGTATTTGCATGAATATAAGCTGCACCCCCAAAATTATATCTTGAAATGAAAAAATTATTCATGCATTTTCGCCATTATACACAACAACCAGAACAGCTCAGAGTAAGCAAGTTTTTATGTTGTCCCTATAAGATACTGTCACGTGTTGGGTGTATAACACACGACAAGTAACTTCACGCCGTATTGGATATAGCGAATTTATTGCACATTCGCTCTTACAGTCACAATTTACAGTCTCACAACTACTTCCATGGGCAGTACTACAGTTACTTGGCCTGCGAATGCTAGACTACAACTGACTGGTTGACTGACTCCCTTGCTAACTCGTAACTCCCTCGCTTCTAACTACTAACTAACTGTGAATAGTGTTTGCTGCTCCTTATTTAGCCCCGTTACGGACAACACAGAAAACAGTTACATAATAGGCACCACTGTTGCGTAACGTGTTTACCGACTGCCTAGGAACAGTCGTTGCACGGGCTCCCCGCCGTGTTTACAAAGGCATTGCTGGGCAGCGCTGCCGGGAGTTGTTTACGGCTACATAGCAACTGCGGTGTCCCGTGTTACATCACCGCAGGGAAAGGGGTGTCTACTGAGTGTTGCACACTGATGGGACAGAGTGGGGGTATGTGACGTCACTTGCGAGATCACAGAGTTCACGCGACCCCCACCTCCTGCTACGCCATCCATGTAACAATACATTAATTCATTTGGGTGAGGGGTGATGGGAGGCTCTAGTAACATCAGAAAAGTAGGTATGATGCATTTCTGTCAGGACTCCACTAGTTGGTAACAGCGATTTAAATTGAGTTTGCGTTGATGTATTCTTTAATGAAAGCTAATGTGTCATCTCTTGAGCATAACAATAAACTACATACATTTCCCAGATGTAGACAATCAGTGATATTTCGTTTTCTTTATGAACCACTTAGAAGCTGCACCCCAATTTTAAAAACATCAATTTGCAGGGGAGCATATGGCTTGTATTCAGGCAAATAGGGTAGTTGTCTTTCTCCATGAGTATGAGCTGCCAGCTGAAAAGAGGATTTTTACATATGCAACTGTCCCATCATTTCTGCATGGAAAAATTCAGAGACATGATAAAAGTGTGTTATGTTCACCATCCAGCATTGTTTTAAGTGGGTGGATAATATTAAAATGGGTCCTAGAGAGAGGATGGGGTGGTATGGACTGGATTGATCTGGCTTAGGATAGGGGCCAGTGGAGGGCTCTTGTGCACATGGTAATGAACCTTCATGTTCCATAAAATGGGAAATCCTTCAGTAGTTGCACAATGGCAGCTTGTCAAGTAGGTCTTACCACCATGGAGTTGTTGTTGTTATTGGAGAGGGTGTGTTTCCCCATGCACTTAAACCAGATATTGGTCCATTGTGTGTCCCCCTGTGATATTCTATCAGTCTCTATTCCCTACCGATACTGGTGCGTGCCATCAGTCCCGACTCAGCCAGTGAGTTTGGCCGCTACTGGCTCAGCAGTATCTCGATACTTCCCCCATCTACCAGAGGTGTTAGAGACTACTGTTGGGCAGGAAATGTCCTGAATTTCGCTCAGAGGTCCCCTTGGGACATGAGGTTCTTTTACGTGCTGTAAAGCTATGACACGGGACCCACGGCTTAAAGTCCCTCCCAGAGGACGTGTTCCCTGATTTTTTCCGCCCTTAAAAATTCCACGACCTCCGCCGGGTTTGAACCCACATACCTTGAGTCAAGAGGTGGGAACATTACCCCTAGACTACGGAGGCCGCTACCATGGAGTTAGTTATCCTGCGTTGTTTTTAGGCACTTGCATAGACAGCAACAATAATTACTATATTGTACATAAAGTTTTAACATCTGTTGATAACAATTATTGTGTGCCTGGACATTACCCATCAATTTTTTTTTTGTTTAAAAGGCAACGTTTCAGAGACTGGATTCTGTTTCCGTCTTCAGGTGAAAACTACTCCATTCAGCTCAATCAGCAGAGCTAGTTCCTATCTACAGACACCAGCCCCAACACAGCATAGGATATATAAACCAACTGCAAGAGTTAAGACAACTATTAAAACACAGAATTACTGGGGTTTTGGACTTCTTCCATCGTCCGGAATTTTAGGTAATAGAGGACCTAAAATTCCAACCGATGGAAAAAGTCCAAACCCCCAGTAATTCTGTGTGTCCTCCACCATCGTCAGAACCCTTCAGAATCAACTATTAAAACATTAAGACAAGTCAACACCCGTGAGGCCTAGCGCCTATGTCTATGGACTGTTTCATGGATTTTTTTGTTGAGATCAGAGTACTGTTAGAATGGAAGACAACTTCTTTGTATGATACATGGAAACACAGCTTCCACACATACTCTGTACTGGATGGAGTTGTAGTGTTCTGAGTCCTGCTGCAATAATGGTAGTCCAGATGGGAAAGATATCCAAGCTGGGTTGACTGATTGGATGATCTACCAGGGGCAGATTCCTTTACTTCCTGTATGTGGTGTTTTATTCAGTCTGCAAGACCTTAGCATCTTTCCAACATATGTTATGGCCTTCTTCATATGCATGTTGAGCTAATTTGTATTTTTCAAGCAGACTTTGGGTCAGGTTATATTTGTACCCCTTAACATACCAGATCTCCAGCCATGTTAATGGTAGTACCCCAGAAGGGGACTGTACTATTAGGTGCCTTTATCTGTATTTACAACTCTTTGATTTCTGGTTTTTTATATAGGACATTTATGTGAATTATATTTGTGTTTTCAGCAAAAAATCCAGTACCTGTACAGTGCCCAGTTGCTGGAAAGTACAATTTTACTCAGCGTGGTGATGTGCCTTTTGAAACTCGTATTTTGGGTGGTGTGACACTCTCTCCACGCCCCAACACATATTGTAAGGAAAACATCTCTGACTTCTCAGTATGTGACACAGAACAAAAGGAAATTGCTATTGATGAAACATACTGTCTCAGTGTGGACCACTTAGGGAGACCTGTTGACATTTACAGTAAGTTGTACTTGAATTTTTCTGTATGTATACTGAAAATTTAAAACTTCCTTATTTTAAAATAAATATTATTTTTGAAGGGCCTTTCCACAGCTTAAACAGTTAGAGCTGGTTTTCTGCCTGTGGAAGAAAAACTTTAGTCCTGAGTGTCTTCACATGATTCTCTGTGGATGAAATGGCATTGGAGCTGATTTTTGTCCATGTTTGTTTGGTGTTCTCCTTCTAATCACTATTCAACATTGCTCCATACGTGTCATTCCTCCTCATGTGTGCAAGAACCATGACCAACCAGCACATTATTACATCATTTTTTTTTAAATTGGGGGGCTTAAATTCATATCCAGAACTTGGCTGAAAATAGAGTAAGTAAGTTTAAGTTTAATTATATAATTATTATTGCTCATTTATGGAACTAAACTTTGCTTACCTGCATTCATAGTTTTTCTGGTTTGGGACCATAACTGTGTCAACACTAATCTTAGATTAATGCAATTTTGTTCACTTGCCCACTGCAAGTTATGTTTTAATAGTTACTAGCATCTTGTGGATTAAACTTTTAACTGCATCAGCTTGGAAAACATTTTTTTTCCTAATGGTTTCATTGTAAATATTGCTATTTTAAGGTAGCAAGATGTCCTGAAATTTTAAAAATAAGAAAAATTTCACTCACAATATGTCACCCTTCTCTCTCTTATTTTGAAGGGAGGGACCACTTCTGCAAAGTGAACTGAAAACTTAAAAACCAAAGTCTTGTCCTGACAGTTTCTGCTGAATATTCAGTAACACAGCACTCAGGTAGATTTTGCTGCACGAGGCAGTTGCAGTTCTGCAGTAGGACAGTACAGAAGTACAGTGTCTGCTGTTGGAGGCAGATAAAATTACAGTTGTAACAAAGGAAATTTGATTCCATATTTCATGCTCCAGACTCATTCATGTTATTAATAGATTTATGGTTTTTAAATCACAGAATCCCTCCAGTGCTACTCTGTGTGAAGATACTGGATATTGTTAGAAGCATAATGATTTGTATGTACAGTGTTATTGTCACTTGTCTACAGGTGACCCTGACTATAAGATGAAGTGCATTGGCTATTGGAAGGAGAACCTCAAGTCGTACTTAATCACATATGATGAGCTGGATCCTTTTAGCAAGTACCGATGCTGGGTAAGGAGAAACTGTTGCTATATATTTTGGGATTATTTTATTGCTATTGGGGTGGGACGATGTCCCTTGTACTGCGGCCACTTCTGGCCTGTTGTACGAGCCCCAGATGATAGGTGAGGGTGATTGTGGAGCAATTGGTGGAATGAAGATTGGCAGGGGAACCGAAGTACTCGGAGAAAACCTGCCTCAGCACCACTTTGTCCACCACAAATCCCACTTTTCCAGACCCGGGATCGAACGCGGGCCGCTGCGGTGGGAAGCCAGCGACTAACCACTTGAGCTATGCCGCGGCCTCTATTTTTGGATTAATCTGTGAGATAGATTTTCTGAAGGGTTAACCAAACTAATTTTCTGATAATTGATCTTTATGTGTTATTTACCTTCTGTGTGTTGATTGGGCAATGGGGAACTAAAATATACGTTGATCTACTATGGGACAAAGTGTATCGTGAATTGTAGGTGCTAGTAAATGACATTTACATGTACCTATATAATCTGTTGTATTATTGTATTACATGTACATGTTACTTGACAGTACATCAGTGTTTGAATTATTTATCTTTAAACAATTCATTCCCATAATTGTGAGTTAATGGAGCACACATTCACCTGTCCAGCTTAACAGCAAGATTCTGAATGATACAGCAAGCCTCTGGCACCAAAGAGAAGCATTGTAACAGTCTTACCAACACAAAATACATTACGCAAGACCTTTTTTATGGATTATACTCAAGAAATGAGTTATTATTTTATATCTTACCAGAATCAAACTCTTTTACATTTCTTACAACCAAGTAAGTTTTGTGACTAGAACTTTAAAACTAATTCTGAACAGATACTGTCACCCTCAATATTAGTGGGAAGTTAAACAAACTAGAAAGCTTTTGCCTTTTTATGTCATTGTGTTTTACATTATTGTATTTTGTCTTGTCATCTGTGTTATTCATAGTTAATACATTTGTTGAGAAACAACAGCATTTGAAATGAACTCCTTTGTCATGTAGTTTGTAATTTTCTTCCCCATGCCCCCCTCCCCCCAATCTTCTCACATGATTACTTCTGTGTTCTGACAGTGAGATACTGTTTGTATTTTTTTTAGGTATATCAGCGAGCAGATCTGAACCGCGTACTTATGTCTCAGGCAATAGGACCTTTCTGCGACTTGAAACAGGATGTGACAAGCTGGAATTATACAGAGGGGGCTGCTGTAGCTATAGAGATGCAGGAATATGAACGAGAGCGTGGGTATTTTGTGTTATATTTGTTAAATATGCTAGGTAATTTTCATAAGTACAGCATTGTCTAAAATACCCTAAGACATTGAATATGTTTTAAGATATTAAAAAGAAAAGAATTTGTGAATGTATTGAAGCATTGAAAGTATGCATGTCAGGCATAAGTGTAAATAATACATTTGGCCTTACTATAATCCCCCACCAATGCTAAAGAATTCAGCACATTTTGTTTAATACATCATATTCAAACTGCCACATCTCACTCAAGTATTCACACAGTTTTCTTCTATGCATGATATTTAGCTTTCTGGCTATAGAAAGCTCTCTCACTACCAGTGCTTTTTTGCAGCAACTCTCCCTTCCTTTTCTTATGTCATAAAACTTTTCAGTAATTGCAATTACAAATTTGTTTTGTCTTTAGAATTATTTTTAGTTTTTTTTACTATAGGTGAATAAGCATGCTTCTTATACTGATGCTTAGCACAACACATGCATGGTACCTTACACATTAACATCTACTCATACATTGCAGCTGCATAGGTGTATGAAAAAGGAGATGTTACAAAAGTTAAGATGATATTTGGAATAAGTAATGTTGCCAGAATCTTTATGAATAAGTCAAGCACCCAAATTTTTTGTTGGATTTTTGAAGCAAATTCTGTATTAGAGAAAATCTCAGATATGTTTTCATATTAAACCAATACTTAAATTGCAGATATATTGACATTGCTTTTTATGATTTGTGGCAGATGCTCTCTTGCTTGCAAAGTTACTCGTTTGCACAGTATTAGTTTTTTCAGAGATTAATGGAAGAAAGTCATCTGTATGTAACTGCTATGCAGGATGTTTTATGGTATGTGAGATGTCAGTACTGTACTTTAAAGATTAAGTTTGTGCTCAGGTTTAATGCAAAATAGGAATATACTTAGGCCTTCTGTGTTCCTAACAGTGCCATTAAAATTAAGGTTAACAGTAATATAAAGTGGAAAAGTTCCCTCCAGATGTGAATTTATACAGTAGTTGTATTGTGTGATCTGACTGCACAGGTGTGTGACTGTAACCATGATCGGTATATGATTATTGCAACAATAGCCAAATTTTCTTGTAGGCGACCAGTGTCCAATGCATTTTGATGATGGAAGTAACCCATGGATACATTCAGAGCATTATGTACAAGTATTCAAGTTTGGCAGCACTGGAACTACTGTATGCGGTAACACTGCTGGAAGCTTGGTCATGTTTTTGACATGTTACATCTACATGCATATTGCAGTGGCTGGCTGAATTTCATTAAAAGGTAATTCCATCATTCTTTAAGTCTTTAACACGTTTCAGATATATTTTCTTAGAGTTTGTACCAGCTGACATAATTTAACATTTGTCAGTTATATTATGTTCATTGTACAGTGAAACCTGGATTTTGCATCTTCCTTAATTGCTTGAATGTTTCTATTGGTTCCACCAAAACTTCCATAATATTAAATTTTCATGGAATATGCTTTTGTGGTTTCTGCCCAATTCCTCAATTATACATTCAAATTGAGCATAAATTGGCCTGTTGCTGTTGTTGAAAGTACTTTCAATTGCATATGAAAGAAGGAAATTTATTTTCAGTTATAATTTCCTGTCTCCTGTATTGTCTTCATGTCTTTAGGAAATTAGGAGAAAATTAACCAGAAGCCGTGGTAAAGGTATAAATTTAAGTAAATTTCTATGAATTAGTCTTCGTTTCATTTCAGATAGATTAAAAAGTCACATGACAAATGTTACTTCAAAAATTGAAGAGACATTTCGTATATAACCTCAGGCAGTAGTATGTCAGGAGATTTGAAGTCCATGCTGAAGGGTTATGTTCTAGCTTATTAAACATTGTTAAGGACAAAACAAGACTTAAAATTTTTTTATGCTGCACTAAATTGGCAGCTATATGCCATAGTTAGATAATTTTATTTGACCTGTTGCTCACAGGTATTGTTTGCTGTCTGCTATCAAAAACTGGAACAGTTTGCATGAAATGTTATATAAACGTCTTTAAATATAAAGATAAGTATTCTTATACTAGTTTCAGCAGGGTCTTAAGTCACCAACCTCAGAGAATCATGGCTCTAAATGATGCAAAGCTTGAGTGTAATTGAGCCATGCATGCTCTTTGTAGCTTTGTTATTTCTTTCAGAATTCATCATAGATTGGAAGCCTCATCAGCCAGAACTTGAAGACATAACAGAAAACTGTGACTTTCATTTCCCCAAGTGGATGAAAGAACTCCATGATAATCTTTTCATATGATAACATAGTTATATGGGATGGGATCCAGATTGGTTTCAGAAGAGGCATTTCAACATTTGAAGAGAATCTCCAAGTAATCTTTCATTGTGAGACTGATAATTTTCATTGATATTATTCAGTCATCAGGGAATAGAAGCATTGAAGTGGTGGAATATGATCTTATTTTGCACAGTGTAAGGGGCTCATCTTGTTTGATGGCAAGTTCCCAATGAATAGAACATGAATTAGTTTGTTTTGTGTAAACTAACTGAAAAGTCCATAAATTTGGAAGATTATATGATTATGAAACTTGCACTTGGAATAAAAGAGGGAAAAATGTTAGTATTTAGCACCATGTTAATTAGTGCTGAAATTCGGAATGTAATACTGAAGAAGTATGTAAATTGTAACATTTTTTAAATCCATACACCTGAATAAGTGTATGTTATGTGAAAAATAATCATTAAGATTGCCACATCTAAGCACAGAACTACTATAAAACATTACAAGTCGCAGTATAGGTATAGTCATAACATGCAAAACTCATACTGTAAATTTCTCTCAGGAATTATTGAACCCTGTGTGGTTAGTTCATTCTGATATGTAATTCATTTTTTATATTAACATTTTATATTAGTTCAGTTTAAATTAATATCAGTTTTAGAATTTTAAGTCAAAATCATTGATTATATGCAATTTATATAATAGTAAATTCATGTAGCATTTTTTTTTATTGTAACTATAGTTTGTATTAACTGAAGAGAAGTGGTGTGGTTCTAAAATGACCCCAGGTTGTGAGATGAAACATCATTACTTCAAAGACATTCTCATTCCATCTGTGACTGACTGCAATAAGTAATGTTTATTTTTTAATATTAGGAATGTACGAATATGTATGCTTTGATTGAAAGGCACATGATGTAAATATTTTTATATTAAGACATGCCCTGCCATGGCATCTGTTCTGCTTCAGAATACGAGTCCATGTGCCTGCTAAAACAAGTAAGAACATGGTATTAACCTCGTGGACAAATAGACTCTTTCACTTTCCATTCCCTTCTGCCCATATTTCTCACCTGTGGATAAGGCATAAGGTAGAAAGAACTAAGATTGTGGTCTTATAGGTTAATGTCATTGTGTAGTTTTGTAGGTGGTTACCAATTTTTCAGAGGAACATGCTGCTCTGAAGATGGAGACTGCATGTTTGACCAAAACAATGGGAATCACATGTGAAACTGATATCATTGCTGTGAAACCCTCATTTCTCATCTAGAAAGACACTGTTTAGTGTTTAGGAGTGTGTATAATGCTGATACATGCATATAAGACATGCCCAAATTAGAACTGAAAGAGTATCTATCATAAACAGAGTAGTACAATAATTTTACACATATGGACATAATTTCTAATTGGTTTTAGAGTTGTGTACAAAATCAGAATCGATCATTTGTCTTATAAGAACAGGAATGCTGTTTATTGGATGTTTTCTTTTTCAGTCTTGTGATGATAGTATAATGTTTAACATTTATTTGAGGAATGTTGTGGAATATTTAATATAAGTTTATGTATTAATATCATTGACTTCTGAATATTTTAATATGTAACAACTCAGACTGTACATTGAGTACCTATTTGCGACTTTGCAAATAATATCTACACAAAACCGTCCATTTATAAGCTTTACTAGAGCTGTACAGTGTTTTTATTCAGATGAAATCTCTTGGTTTATGAGTAGCATCTGAAATGTGGTTATAGCAAAGTGTTTCACGTGATTTTTTAATGTTTTTAAATTTATATATATTTTTGTATGGAATATGAGTCCATTGTATGTATGTGATCTTGAAACATGTCATCATAGAGGTATATGACTTTTATTAAATTTCCATCAGTCACATTCCCCAACGTATTTTGGTCCTCATTAGACAATAATCAGGTGGTGTGTTTCAGTCATTAAAAGAAAACTACATAAAAATATGGATAGAATCCAAGTCATAATTATTCACCTTTTCTATAGCTTAGTCCTAAAACAAATAAGTACAGTTATTTTTTTTTAAAAGAGTCGAGCCAGTGGTATGTTAAAAACACAATAGATCATTGAAGGTCACAGTGCAAGGGCCAGACTATTATGGCCCACCCTTTATGCATTCAATAAAATGATATACTTTGGTATTCTACAAGAATTCATATAATAGTATATCAGTAAAGTGAACCCTATTAAAATATTATCTTGAAACATTAATGTGCAAGTCTTTAAAATCCTTCTGTTACTCAACAATCAGTTAGTTATTACAGAAATGATAGTTTATAATATTAATATCTATACCAAGTGGTGCGCTCACACCAACCATACAATCATGTTACTCAGTGACGATGGAGGCAGCACAAAACACTTAACAATTTCATTTTGCAACACAGTTTGATTATTTTCCACATTCTAAATAATTTTACCTCATTTACTGTTAACGTCTTTCTTCTCAATGGCATGGCCATTCATTACTTCAAAATCACTTCCATAAGAACTACAGCACTCAATCGCAACACAAGAACAAGAAATAGCAACTGCCATCTAACGTAAAGGACAAACGAAGAATGGGCAGATAAGACATGCTGCATTTTTAAACCTAATAAATTTCTGAGTCACATGGAAACAAAGTGCATAGAGTAAAAATTCACTGGATTCCAGTTTGTTGTTTCCCTTTTCCACCTGTGCTGCAGCGGTTCAAGAGTACTTTTGAACTGTGATGCAAATATGAATTAAATAATGTGTGAAATTACAGGTGTTTAAATTCTGTAAGGATTAAACTTCCAGACCAGTTTCAATGGCTGTAATGTCAGCTCCTCAATGAAGCGAAGAAAAAAAATTCTTGTTTATGTAGCTCTTAGCAGATGATCATAACAAAACTTACCACTTGGGAGGAGTTGAAGGATTATGACCAAAATAATGCAAATAGACATGCCTTCATATATGTTTATTGAGGAAAATAATATACATACTGCAGGAGTACAAAATGTTCCACAATTAGGCAGACCATGTTTTATTCCAATACATATAAACCCTACTCAAGAGCAGAAAAAGTATACATCACAGAATTCTTATTATAGTGGACAGCTAGACCAACTGAAGCCTGGTGAAGCTGTAGCAACTGCAGGCAAGAATCGTCACCCTTCTTTACTTCATTTCTAACCAGGAGCTGACAACTCAACATGGGAAGGAAGAATTTTTGAAGGCAGCGTTAGATTCTTTTGGAGGTAACACATTTAGATTAATGATAGCGCGTGTTAGTTCAGCAGATTATAATTTAGAAGAAACTCTCAGCACACTCTGTTATGGTGACAGATCCAGTACAATAGAAGACTGACCAATTGTGAACCAAGTTGCCAAACTGGAACATGGGAGCTTGGAAACTGTAGCTAAAACTGGAAGTGGAGGATGCCCACTGAAACACATGCATTTTGACAGTACTGTCAATTTTCCTGATATGTACATCTAATAAAGAGCAAAGTAATGATTTAAGTGAAACTATCAATCTGCATAAATGTATTTCAATGGAAGATCATGTAATGTCAAATGAATATTTGGGTTTGTGAATTGCAAGCACAAGCCATGGATAGATTAATGCAAGAAAACTGGCCAGTAAGAATTCTGGATCAATTAAAGAGTTTACAGAAATTGCAGTTAACAATGCAGGAATTACAGGAATTGAATAAGAAATTGGCATTAAATGAAGTGTTTGCACCAAAGTTTATGGCTGTCATGAACCACCTATCTACACTACATACTAAGTATAATGTTTTCATGGTTTAATGTATGTTTTATTTTTATACTTCTACAAAGCTGTATTTTATGACATTATTTTATAATAAAATGAAACTATATACAATATATACAAGGTACTGACATATTCTCCCCATACTGACTTCTACTTTGTCCAACTGACTTTTGGAATGTCAAAATGTTCTGTGAGGCTATCAAGATGCCTGTTGAACTCTTCCACTCTTTGTTTGTGTGTCATTGCAGCCTTTTGTTTAATCCGCTCCTCTTGCTGAAAGAAAGAGAAAAGGCAATTGAGAAAGTGGCCATCAAGTAAATGGTAAGCACCCCTATGTATTATGCTTCTTACATATTTAAAAAAAAAGTATTAATTACATAATAATGAGGCTGTTATTTACTGTTTACCAAAATCTGTTATAGTTATCCTAATACCACTAAAGATCAATTTATTCCTACATAATGCTATACCAACTGCATTAAATACACACCCACTACAATTCTTGAAACACTGTAACACAATCTGATTTAGAGTCAGCTCTGTGGAGTTTTGATTCAACAGAGAAATGTAATGCATATGTGATGGAACTAAATATTACTGAACTGCGGTAAATCTCAACAGTGATTAGTGATGAAATTATTCATAACAGAATTAATGAACATACTGTTTTGCCTCACTTCAGTTCACTGGTACTGGTAATTTATACCTTTCCAACTTTTCAATGGCAATCTAATCTCAACCCCAAAAGGACAAATGTCTGGTCCTACCAGCTCTGCTGTATGTTCCTCCCTCTGCCCAACATCACTAACTATGTATATTCAGTAGCTGCAAAAGTAATTTTTCAACTTATTCAAAAAAGGTTGAGGGAATCTGCAAGGAGGTCACCCTGATTACCTTTTACCAAATTAGCTGTTGGTTACGGATCCTACTCAAATTCATGCAAATGACCCGGTGTAGTTTAAAATCTAAAATTCTTCATAAACTATTGCTTTTGGTTTCATACTTTCAGGTAAATGCCCTGTACTGATCTACCATTTTAATAATATACAGTTTATGGCAGAAACAGTGCCACGCAAACAAGGAGTTCTGGGTATACCATAAAATATATTTCCCACTGTGCCATCATGTAGTCCTATGATTCCTGTGTTTTTAATATCATACTTAGATAATGCAAATTTAGAATCAAACAATGAAATCTGATTTAGCTTGTGGGCTTGCATGCTTAAGTGGCATTTGCAGTTTACCTTTTTTTTTTTGATTGGCTATTTAACAATGCTATCAGTATCAAGATAATACAGCATCCATGCAGCTTTAAAAGTGTTACAGATTACTATTCTTGTTGTTTTGCAGAACTTGTTACTCGAGTACCAACTCTGTCTACATAAATTTATTACAACCCCAAAAACTGCACTTTCATTTCTGTAACTGTTGATTGACACATGTGCTTGTGTTTCATAAATAACGCACATGTACATTTATGACTTGTGTGTAGCATATTTCACACCCCTAGCTCCAGTGTTACATTAGTTATCATCAAACCAAAAGCTAAAACTACATTTCATGCAGCTGCAATTTTGCTGTTTGACCTTCTACAAAAATTCTATCTTCTTGCATATTTGCTGAAGAACTATTATTGCGTGTAACTTCAGGATCCAGTAACACACATTTTCACATTAAATACAATGGTCAGTGTTAATCAGCCATAATATGTGAATACCTTTATACAGAAACTATTCTGACCCCTATGGCAAAAGATATACAGCAGTATAACTATGTCTGCAGTAATAACATTTCACTACTTTAGTGTGCTCCACCTGGATACTATGTCGCCAGTCGCTATATACATGTGTTATTTTTTTGAACTGATAAGCCTAATTAAAAAGGTATGAGTTTGGTAACCAAAGAAATAATTTCTGAAGATATCTTACCATTTTCTCTTGCATCTTCTGAAATGCCAGTTCAGCTTTTGTCCGTTTTACTTCATTCACTTGAGATTTTTCTTCATTCTCTACTTCAGCAATTTTTGATACTTGCTCTAGTAATTTCTTCTTATCATTCTTCTTTTTCCTCCTAAAATGAAATTCATGCACATTATAATAACTCACTAATTCACTAGCATTATCTCAAAAGCTGTGCCATAGCTTAAGCGGTTAGTCGCTGGCTTCCCACTGCTGCGGTCTAGTCAAGTGGGATTTGTGATGGACAAAGTGGCGCTGGGGCAGGTTCCCCCCGAGTACTTCGGTTTCCCCTGCCAATCCTCATTCCATCAAATTCTCCATAAGTATTATCACCAGTACAGTTACAATAGGACATATGAAAGCCGACGTGACCTAATATGGATTCCACCTCACACTATGTGAAATCTTAACTATTGTAATCTACTGTAATCTATTGTAAACAATTTTAAGTATTGTAATTTTATTCTCTTATTGTAATCAGCCAATGTACAGCAACTGACTTGTCCTATATCATGTAACAATGACCTAGAGAGACGAAATAAATAATTAAAAATATTAGCTAATTTAAAGTAAAACAATAAGACCAAAAATTGGAAGAGAAACTAATATTTTATCACCTATTATAGTGTGAAGTATGACAGCTAAGTAAATGTTTTTGTACAGCAACTGACATCGAGGTTTTGATCACAAAAGTACATGATTTAGCAATTAAGTGTCTGTCATTAGGAGTGAGCTTGTTTTTAAATTGCATTTTACTGATGCAGTGTTTTGTCTGTCAAAAAATTAGAAAAGGTCTACTCTGTAATGTGGTATACAAAACTCCCTATGGCATTCCTTGCAATTTATTTGACAGACTACTGTTATATAAAGATATCTCGTAGCAAATTCCACGAAAATCTGATTGATGGTTGATGATTTTCTAATGAACAGTCACTCAACAGGGAGCTTTAAGAGAATACAGAATTAAATACAGAACTTAATTTGGCTTAAACTTCTGCCCAACCATATAACAACAGCTGTCACATGCACAGGATACCAGCATAATACTTATGTCCGAAAGTTTAAGTGTGTGCTTCCACATAACTCTTTACTCAATTCACAACATAAACATTGTTCTTACTTTTAATATTATGAGGCATTTTAAAAATTGGGTTTCCTTAGACAAGTTGCATGTTTCTTTACATACTACTGTTACAACTGTTCGTCTTTGAAAACATTCGTCCAAATGGCTTGAGATAAAATACCTAAGTCTCCATTACATTAAAAGCTGTATATTTATCATTATTTTCCAATCCTGAAACCCTGAGTAAAATTAAGTCCATAAGTCAATTATTTTACTGTTAAATCCTATTGGGTAATGACTGAATATGCAAAATTCCGTTGTCTGGCGAATACGACATGTCTCAAGTACGAAAAAAAGAAAGTGAGGTTATAGCGTACTTACGAACAAAATAATAATACCCGCTTTTATTTAAGCCTGTGTATATATTACCAATGAAGAATTATTGCGACAGCGAAGAAATGCAGTGGAGCATAAAGGCAGTGCCATGTTGAATCAACATGGAACTACACATTCTCGATAATTACAGCAATGTTACACAAAACTTTACGAAGAGGGAGAGGGGAGAATTGAATACAGTTCCAGTAAATGTGTGCCTTCAATTGACAGCAAAAATGTCAATTTGTCCCATGGATTTCCAATTAATATAATTACCTATTCAAAAATAATAAACAATCGTGTCTCCGATTGATTAGTTTAAAACTTACTTTTTGATTCCACAATCGCCTTTTAGTTTCAGAACACCTTTAGCGCACACCTCATACTCTGCCATTTTCAGCTCCACGAATTGCACAACTTACACCTAACGCCAGTCGGATGCAATTGTAACAGGAAGTCCTCACCGTCCTCACCGACGTCACCGACCGTCACCGACCATCACTGTTGCCAACGGTAACGGAGACAATGAGACCAACAGGATCTACGAGTTAGTCTCGAACGGTAGGGACTTTGATTAGATGGTGTGAAAAGAGAGTCTACATTTACGCATGAATTTACATCTGTTTGTTACCTATGTATTTGGATTATGCTTACCACGCCCAGTGAAATTAGAAGCAAACAAGAAATCATTGTTACTACGATACTTCATCCAAATCGTATTTCTGTATTTTAAGCATCTTTCGGTGTAGCCTTCTTAGGACCGTAGAATATCTAGAAAGTGACAGTTCATTCATTCATTCATTCATTCATTCATGTTTATTCATCCTGTAGATCAGATTACATTGATATAGGACATGTCACATAATATAAATTATAAAATTAACAAAATACAGTAGATTCTAAACCAGTAAACACAAGATATGTAATGATTATTTACATGTAGCATGTATCATAATCTAATATATCATAGTTTATCCATACATTCATATATTCAATATTTACTATCCATAGATCGGACCACACAGGTGTAGAACATGACACAAGTAATAAATTATAAAATTAGCAAGGTGCAAGAATTCATAACGAATAAAATCACAAAATATGTAATGACTATCATATCTAGCATATATCAATATGCAGCATAACAGAATTTATCCAAACATTCATTCACTCAAATAAATTATAAAATTAGCAAGATGCAATAAGATCAAAACCGATAAACTCGCAA
>NW_019729897.1:51544-80788 GCF_002891405.2 Cryptotermes secundus
TGCCCTTTAGGTCTAATAATTTAGCAAGTCTATTTAATAAAAACAAGTTACGACTAATTCGACTGCAGGTTCTATCGATATAAACATCCCAACTCAAGGTGCTGTCTATTTCCACACCCAAAAAATTTATACTATTCACATTTTCTATTTCCATATTCTTAACTAAAATATTATTTTTATATTCCTGCCTACATTGCTTTGTTTGAAAAAAAAATGCAGTGCGTTTTAGTTGGATTTATGAATAAATCATTCATCTCAAAGTATTTTTCCACAACTCCAATATTAGTTGAAGTTATATATTGGAGTTCATTTATATTCTGTCCCATATTCAAGATTGAAGTATCATCAGCATACATTATAGATCTACCTTGTGTTAGGTGAGGAAAGTCATTTATATATAAAATAAAAAGCAAAGGACCAAGAACTGATCCCTGAGGGACTCCAAATTTAACTGGCAGNGGAAGTGTTTTGCACCAGGGTGCATGTCTTCAGTGAGCACAGTGGAATTAAATTTTTCCATTTTCCCAGGGATTCAGCACAGTATGAGACAGATCTGAAATATTATTATAAAACATACTGTAATATTTTGACCAGTGTTATTAAAGGAGCTAAAAACCTTCACTATAATCAATCAATTTCAAATTCTAGTAACAAAATGAAAACCACCTGGAGCATTATAAAATCAGACACAGGTAGAAAAATTAATAATGCAGGTATACAGTTTTTAAACATTGATGGGAAAAGTTAACTGATAATCATGATGTGATTACAGATTTTTTAATAATTATTTTCGAACAATAGCTGGACAACATCAATACCAATAATGTTCAACTGCATTTTCTATGATTGGAAGAAAACTTTTGACTGTGTCAATATCTGTCTATCTCTCTATCTGCCTCTCTCTGTCTAAAGTAGAATTTTATGGAATAGTTGGTAAAGCCAATGCATTGATAAAATCCTATGTGAAAGGTAGGTACCAAAGGGTAAGTCTATTTTACTCATTGGAGGAATAATTTAACTTCAGTATTAATTAATGATCTTGGTCTGTTATATGCTGGATGCCTAGTAGTATACTTTTATGTTTCATTATTGTAATCTTGTGTCATTAGGGTACTGCATTCTTTCACATATATATTTTAAAACTGTGTTAATGATGTACTCACTGTGATTTGTCTTTGATAATATGTGTAATTGTTATGGGTGTTGTGAAGGTTCGCAACCCCTTGTAGTTGTAGGAACTTTGAGTCTGATGTCTGGGGTCATGCCCTCTACTAAAATTTATAGCATGTCAAGAGGTTGACCTGCTTCCACAAAAAAAAAAATGTTATATCTACCCCTGCCATTTTCATGAATTAGTGGAGTCCTGGAGTGTTTCATCTGGGACCTATCCTTCAACAACCGCTGGTGTAACTTGATCTGCGTGAGGGTTCATGTCTCGAGACATTGGGCTGCAAGCTTAGTTTTAGGTTAGGTTTTAAGAACAAGAGAGAGGTTGAAGGGAGCATTTTGTCTGGGTTGGCGCTAGGAGAAGGCTGGGCAGGCTTACGTCCGCCAGCGCTTGTATGTAATATACACATAGTCTCAATAAATCCTCTATAGTCTGTAGTGAGTATTTGCTCTTTGTGGTTGGAATACACGCTCAGGCAGCCAACTGACAGTCATCATCACTGAGTTATTACGCTACCGCTCGGCCAACGTAATTCAGTCGACCAGCCAACATCTTGGGTCACGACATGGGTTAATTATAATTAACTTTTATTTATATCATTGATGGAACTTGTCCTGTTGTCTTTGATTATTACTATATCCACTGTTCTTCCAGCCGTGTAAGGATTAATGGAAAGTAAATAAATGAAAGAATGTCTGTTTTAGTACATGATGTAATGTAGCACCTACACCATGTTTGTAATGTTTACTGATGAATTATTTCAAGGTTTTGAGACAATATGTAATACTCTTACAGGGCTATGGTATGGGCAGGAATAGTTGGGTTATCCTGTACTACTGATTCTGCTAGAATGCTGCACAATAAAGTTCTGTGCACCAAAACATTTCTCTGAAAGTGATTTCACTACAGCTGAAAGGGTACACCTTAACAAATGTGCAGTTCCATATGGCACAGATTCTGCTGCACAGTCACTCCCACAACCTCCTGATCCTTCATTACACACCTCTTCCTTTGATCCCTTGCCTTCAGGCTTAACTCCTGAACGTGAGATTAATGTCCTACTGCCCACCAGAACCTACAGCAAGACACTGGTGCCCTCTGCTGTAGCACCTGTTCCTATCCACGTAGACAGCCCTTCCACTTCCTTTCAGATGTCTGCAATCAATTCATCACCAACAGCAGGCAACACTTCTTCAGTGAAAGAAACCTCCTATCTCTTAGGCTCTGAAAATATATGTGCTTCTGATGGGGCACTCGGGCATATCAGTTGTCAAAGTTCCTCCTCAAAGCCCAGAGCAAGGCATTCTCTGCTGAAAGAACTTAATTTGGCTTCGCTTTCTGAATTGACACCAAGGAAAGGAAATTATATGCACAAATTCGGAATAAGGAGAGCGCACTCTGCAAACTGAAAAAGAAATACAAAGGAAAGAAGTTGGAAAATCTGTGTGATGTGGACAGTGATCCACTCATGGAGAGACTTTCATCTTCTCTCAGTGTAGAGGCTGCCAGATTATTGGCAGCAATTATTAGGAACACCAGGCAGAGACCTCAGGGAAGGAGGCGGGATATCGAAGAGAAAGTGTTGGCTCTCCTTAAGTGTAGTCCCAAATCCTATATCCTTCTCTGTACACTACTCCCCCTCCTATCCAGACGATCCTTGCAGTCTGTCCTCAGTACTGTTCCATTTAGGACAGGCATCAATGCCCATGTGTTTCGTGCACTCGAACAGTCTCTGCAGAAAATTTCTGATAGAGATCGATATTGTTGTCTCATGTTTGATGAAATGTCAATCAGAGAGAACTTGCATTTCAATCAGAAGTTTGACTGCATTGAGGGTTTTGAGGTTTGTGGAAGTCAGGGCAGGACTTGCAGCATTGCAAATCATGCTCTGCTCTTCATGATCCATGACCTGCAGAGAAAGTGGAAGAAGCCAGTGGCTTACTACTTTACCCATGGAAGCAGAGAGGCAGAGATGATTGTGCAATACTTGAAGGAGGTTCTTGACGCCTGTCAGAAGGTGGTTGCCACTGTGTGTGACATTGGTGCCAACGGTGTCAAGGCCTTGAAACTTGGGTGCTTCCAAAGGAAACCACTCTTCAGATTTTACAATCAAGAAATTGCAACAGTGTATGATCCTCCCCACCTCCTGAAGTGCACCCAGAACCTTTTCCTGAAACACGATGTGCAGTTGAAGTCTGAGCATGTGGGCACCCAACTTCCTGTTGTTGCTAAGTGGGACCACATATTGAAACTGTATGAAATCGACAAAACCAGACCGTTTTGCCAGTTGTACAGGCTGACAGACACCCACCTGAACCCCACAGCACAGAGCTCAATGAACGTGCGCTTGGCTGCACGGGTCATGAGCCGTACTGTTGCAGCAAGCCTCAATGTTCTAGTGGCTACAGGTAAGCACTATATGTTTCTTTTATGAATGAAGTGACTAATAATGAGGACTAGTTTTCAAAGTTACTGCCTCAGGACCCAGTTGTAATCAAACAGACATCATTATCATCTGATTTGAATTGACTTCTGAAACTGTATATCAATATACAAGTTATGTAGAATATGTCACAAATATTGTTTTTAGGATAATTAAAAAATATTTGAAAAGCAGATGACACTATCAGTGGTATGGTTAAGGTAAATTAGGTGGCAAAGATTTTAATATGAGGAAGAATGTAATGAAATGTACAAGTTTTGTATAACGTTAATCCTTTGTAAAGTAATGTTATTTTCCAATGTAAAGAAACTGTAATTCACAACGTAAGGAGGCACACTAACTTCTGTTCCCCCCCCCCAACATTCAGGTGAGTGCAGCAGCGAATACATGGCAGCAGCTGTGTTTGTTGAGGAGGTTGACAACCTCTTCGATAGTTTCAATGGTGGAACAAGTGTTGGCCAAGGGAAAACACTGCATTGCCCACTCAGTGACAACAGGCCCCATATAGAGCTTTGGAAAAAGGCAAGTATGGGGATAAAGAGTTGGATCTTCCTCAAGGATGGTAAACCCACCTTTCTTCATCCTCCTCCTTCACAGAATGGGTGGCTGATTGACATCACTGCTGCCCAGCATGTGTGGAGGACACTGAAAGAGGCAGGTTTTCAGCACCTTCACACCCAAAACCTGAATCAGGACCCCCTGGCGAACACATTTGGAGCTATTCGTTTGAACTGTGGTTCAAACAATAACCCAATTGTAGGACAGTTTGTAGATGCCCTGAAGATTAGCATCATCAATGGCCTTGCATTTAGAGGACTGGGGGAACTAATTATGAGGATGATGGTGCTACTCTTCTGGATAATCTACAATCGCTTTTCAGGGCACCTGAAGCTGCTTCACAAAATCCTTCCAGAAGTCATGACAAGGAAATACCTGCTGGTGTGCCTGAGAGTTTCCATGTTGCTCAGCAACTACAGATGGACATGAGTCCTGCAGTACCTGCTGGTGACATGGAAGTGTTCTCAGTAGCTTATGTCAGTGGTTCCATTGCCAGACAGGTGCTTCACGGTGTCAGCTGAGATGCATGCAAGACATGCCTGACATCTGAAGTGCTGCTATCAGCCAATGTCTTCATATATTTCAAGGAGTGCAGTGATACAGAACAGTCTCTCACATATCCTTCTAAGAAGCTGGTAGAGACTGTTGGTACTGCTGTAACTCTGATGGAGTCTATAATGACAGAGGTTGCCCACTTGAATTCAGTGGAGCAGCGTATCACAGCTGCCATCAAGAGCACCATTGACTTCAAGTGGATTAGGTGTTCTGGCTGTTTGCTTCACCACGAATAGTAGATAGTATTGTGAGATGTCTCACACGAATTTACATTCCTTGGTGGTGTAAGCAAAGAAACAGGTTGATGACTGAAGCAGCCAGGCAGAGGGCCACAGAGAGGAAGATGAAGATACTGTCTCATTGGTAAGTCATTAGGAAAGTAATGCTTCTTCATTTTTCCCTTATAATGTCCTGCCCATACCAGCCCTGGAAATTGACAGAGGCCACTTATGAAATCACTGGAAGAATATGAGTGCCAACTAGTCACATGAGCATCATTAAATGTTTCATAAGTTGGAGAAAGTATCCCTGGTGACAAGCAGTTGCAGTGCAGCAACAGAAAAAACTGTGCAGCGAATGATAACATCGTCATCTACAGTTCAATTACATGCAAGAAACGTACTTTGAATTTGAGCTCCATCTCTTTTCCGCTTTGCAAACATGTTGCAGTGAATGATAACATCGTCATCCACAGTTCAGTTACACGCAAGACACCTAGTTTGAACTTCAGCTCCATATCTTTCCCGCTTTGCAAACATGTTGCAGTGAATGATAACATCGTCATCCACAGTTCAGTTACACGCAAGACACCTAGTTTGAACTTCAGCTCCATATCTTTCCCGCTTTGCAAACATGTTGCAGTGAATGATAACATAGTCAACCACAGTTCAATTACATACACGAAACTTATTTTGAACTTGAGCTCCATCTTTTCCCCTCTTTGCAAACCTGTTTCCTTCATCTCAGAATATTAGAACTTCACTGGGTCAGAGTTCATTCTGGCCTTTATCTTCAAGAAATTATATTTCAATCAAGTGTATGGGAAATTGTTTTCTGACACACATGGGTCTTGTTTATGTGTAGGTAAGAATGAGAGGCATTACTCTGTAATTGACTTGCAAAGTTCACGTTATCCAACTCAGTGTGAAACTCTGAGAAGCAGAATCAGTATCAGGATTGAATGTGGGTAGGACTATTTATGTAATTTCTTTACCTATTTCATTTTCGTTACATTGTTATTCACTTCTGTTATAGGTATATTCCTTCTCTTGCTTTTGCCATATAATGCTACCTGCACTGGACTGGTGAACATGAACATAAGATTTTCAATGGTAATTGCATTTCTTTACCATATATTATTCATTTTTGCTATATACTTGTATTCAATACTGAAGTGGAAGTTGACAAGATACCAGATTGTCAGTATTCATTACCTTTTTCATGTAAGATATGTTACTTTTGCCATATAAACCTTTCCATTACCGAACTGGAATATGAATAAATACCACATTTTCAGTATTCACTACATTGTTTTGTAAGATATGTTACTTTTGCCATATAATCCTTTCCATTACTGAACTGGAATATGAACAGATACCAGATTTTCAGTATTCATTATATTTCTTTAAGATATGTTATTCTGCCCAGTATTGAACTGGTGAAGATGAGAATATCAGATTTTCTTATATCATTAAATACAGTCTTAATCTTGTTGACGAGTGTATTTCACATTCTCGAATTCCATCATTCTAATGAAAATAAGAATAAATGGGAACATGAGTATTGTTTCTTACAATATATGATTTATAATACTTAAATGTAACCAAAAAACTGTGTTCTGTATGGCTTTCAGGTGTAAGTTATGAGGAAATTATGAGGCTTAATATATGTATCTCTGATGGAAACAGAATTTTTTTTTTCAAGTTTCCCCACCTTCGGCTTTCCTAAATACAAGTATTCCATGTATGTCACAGTTCACAATGTTCAGTGCCTCTGGTTAAAGAGGTGTTTCATGTGAAATAAAGGTTATGACTTTCCAGGCACTGGTGACAAACTTTCTCCAGATAAATAATTTGCAACCTAATGTCTTGTACTCCAGAGCTGCAGAGACTCATATTCTGCTGTTATTTTTTTTTGGAAAGGGGGTGGGGGACCAAGTTTAATAGAACTTCACTCAAATCCAACCGAAAGGGTATGGGTGAAGTGATATTAAACTTACTTATACAGCTGAGCCCTTCTTGAGAAGCTGCCAATTTTGCAACCACTCAAGAATTTTACAGCCTTTTGTAGAACCCGAAGGTTCATTACTGTGTTCACAAGAGCCCTCCACTGGTCCCTATCCTGAGCCAGATCAATCCAATCCATACCATACCATCCTATCTCACTAGGATACATTTTAATATTGTCCACCCACCTACACCTTGGTCTTCCCAGTAGTTTCTTTCCTTCTGGCGTGCCCACCAATATCCTATATGGATTCCTCGCATTCCTGGGAACGCCAGAAGGAAAGAGAGACTGCACTACAAGAGATCTGGTTGTTTAAGTATTTTTTTGCAAGAAGCGAAAAAGAGTGTTGTATGCGGCGTGGCGATGGGGGAGCAATCAACATAGTTGCTAAGGTAGCATACCTTCTTACCGATTGGAGGCCATTTTAAATTTAGTTCATGTAAGCTGAAAATAGATGGCAGCAGCATCGCACCGAGGTGTAATGGCGGCAATGTTGCCAACCATAACATGAGAGTTTCACATGGCTGCTGCGGAATCCGTCTGATTTCATGTTCGCTTGGTGGTACGGATGGACTGTTTGTGGTTTTGGTCCTTAAGTTATCGAATAGTTTCATGTAAGTAATTGCGGGCGTCTTTCAGTTAATTGGCAAGTGTGGATTTTGCTTTGATGTTGCGAAACATGAGTCGACGTTTACCCACGAAGTTTCATCTCTATGTTATTCGGTATATGAATGGTATGGTTACTACGCCGAATGAAATTAGAAATATGTATCAAGTCAAAATTCTTTGTTAAGGGTATTTCGTGGAAAATATTATTTCTGTTGTGACATAATAAGCGTCTTTCGGTGTAGCCCAAAGAAGGTCTGTAGAATGTCAGGAATATCTGATTGTACTGTGATTGTACTATAATTTTTATATTGTTTCTTGTAGGGTAGATGGAACAAAAAGTATGCTGTGCACCAGGGTGCTCATCATCCAGTAGGCAGAGTGGAATGAGATTCTTCAACTTTTCCAGGGATTCAGCATTGTATATCCCTTTTGATTCATCATATAATTGCTTTTATTATATGTTGGGTAATCCAACGAAGAAATTTAAGTTTAGCCAATGTCTGCCTTGAATGTAACCCCACAATGTAGCACATGCACCATGTTTGTAATGTTTGCTGATGACTTATTTCTAGGTTTTGAGCCAATATATAATTCTCTTTACAGGGTTCTGGTATGGGCAGGTAGAGTTGGAATATCCTACAATATTGATTCTGCTAGAATGCTACACTATAAATATTGGTGCAGCAGACATTTCTCAGAAAGTGATTTCACTGCAGCTAAAAGGGTATGCCTTAACAGAGTGGCAGTTCCATGTGGCTCACTTGAATTCAGTGGAGCAGCATATCACAGCTGCCATTAAGAACACTGTTGATTTTGAGTGGATTAGGTGTTATGGTTGTTCACTGCCAACAAATAGTAGATGGTATTGTGAGAGGTCTTACAAGAATTTACATCCCTTGGTGGTGTAAGTGAACAGACAGGTTGATGACTGAAGCAGCCATGCAGAGAGCCACAAAGAGGAAGATGAAAGTACTGCCACATCAGTAAGTAATTAGGAGAGTAATGCTTCATTTTTGCCATGTAATGTCCTGCCCATCCCAGCCTTGAAAATGTGCAGAGAGCAGTTATTGAATTACTGGAAAAATGTGTTCCATCTACTCACATGAGCATCATTAGATGTTTCATAAGTTGAAGAAAGTAATTCTGGTGACAGCAACAATGCAGCACCAGGATCTACCATGCGTTCAGATGCACTTGTCTCACACCTCTGGTATTGAATACTTAGGTAAGTCAATAAGTAAGTTACAATAGATATAGAACTTAAACAAATAAGAGTACTGATTTGAAAAATGCTTTTATTTCTCAACATAATCTCCCTGTACATTGAGGCACTTGTCCCATCGTTTCACATGCCCCTGAAAACCAGCAGCATAAAATTCTTTGGGCTGCTGTTGGAACCAGGCAGTGACTTCCCTTTCTACAGCTTCATCATAGGGAAAATGTTCAGCCGAAAGATGGTGTTTAAGAGGGCCGAAAAAATATAAGTCGCATGACAGGTTTTCACAAAGTCTGTGCACGATGGTTGCCACGCATGCTGAGCCCACAACACAAAATGCAAAGAATGGGTCCTGCATTACAGCATCGCAATTGCTACCATGATGGACACGATATGCTAGCCCGAATTGTCACAGGTGATGAGTCTTGCTCCAAGCCGGGATAGGTCAGTAGATGGCCAGGGTGCGATTCCCAGTGCAGTGGGTGGTGGGGGCTCCTAGCCTATAGTGTGAAGTTGACCCATCAACTCCATGTTGAGCTTTGGTGCTTAACTGAGCACAAACAATTTAACCTGGACAGAGTGTCCATTGGAAATTTGCAGCCCTGGTTGAGAGGTCGGTTGGTTACAGTAAAGCAGTGAAGTTACTCAGAAGATTAAATCAAAGATGGCTCATTGGCTTCTGTTACATAATTTCTGTGACCAAGTTTTCTGAATATAAGGTTACACAATGAAAGCTTGAGGGCTTCAGTCACATCATCAAGGCAACAGAGGGATTATGTGCAAAGGGGGCTTGTCTGCTGTTTATTAGGAACATGGTACACATATTACTTAAGTGCAGTGCATTTATTTGTAACTGAAAAAGCCTTTTCTTACATGACCATGTTTCAGATCAACTTACTGGCTTCCTCCCACTTTTCAGTCACTTGTGCTTTGTGCAAGTTCATTGTATGGAGTATGTGTAATTTGAGGGGGAGGGGGGCAGTAAGTTTCTATGCAAAATACAATCATTCTTCTTTTGTCTTTTTTGCAGTTTGGGGAGAACACAAAGACACTTATAGAGAGCTTCACACTGGAGAGGACGTGTGTGGGGTCGTGCTGAATTTTATTTCCTGAGATACTGCGCAAAAGTAACTTAAGTTCTTACCAGCACCAGTCATCAGTGATAGACCCCACTCCTCTTGCTACAACAGCTCACGTTACATACAAGTTCAATAGTAAGCACCACCACACGCTTTATTTTCACATTCATCATGCTGTAAATTGTATACACAATCGATACATCATCCATGAACATACTAGTTTCATTGAAGTGAAGAAAGGTAGAAAGTATGTAGTTTGGAAGAGAGGAAGAGTGCAGTATGTTGCTCTAGAAGAGTTGCTGGTGAAAGTTGAAGTTTCTTGTGTGCATTCTCCTGTAGAATATAAAATTGCATGGCATTGCAGACATGTCCTCTCCAGCACATCGACCCTGATGTCTCTCACCATCCCCCTGCAAAGCAAAACCAAGAGGCTGCTATTAATTTTTATCATCCTCTACCAAATAAATAAAGCCAGTGTTTAGTCAAACAGATTTATTTGTAATAATTCAAAATCCTATACCATTAGAACTTTTCAATAGAATGTGCAGAGAAGAAGTTTTGCATGTTGTTGAGCACTGTTGTGTTTAGGGTGTTATCTGTTTGTTTTGTCTGGTAGAGAAAGAGAAAGTGTATATAAACTGTACATTATGACTGGTTGTATAAAACATTATATGTAGGATTACAAGTTCTCATGCTGGTGGTTATGAAGAATTCTGTCATCAGGAATAGAGTGCCGCATAGTCTTTTGAAAGTCGAGCGATGTTGTAGAGAAACATGTTGCTTCCATCTTCAGGGCTGAAGAACAAACCAAGCAAGAAACCAGTGTGGAGCAGGTAGCAAGCAGAGAAACTTTTATAACTTTATATGTTCATACATGTTGCTAAAAGACAAAACAAACAGATAGCCACCTTAGCCCATTAGCAACACTACTCAATTGAAAAGTTCATCTATACGTAGCCTATAGGAAAGGTGTAAGATTGATGCCAGAACATGTAAACTTTTGTTTATTACAAACAAAGCTGCTTGACTGAGTTTTTAAACTAACACATATTTATATCTACTGAACAGAATGGAATGCAGTCATTTAAGTTTAAAAGTTAATAAATGAAGCTTACTGTAGAATAATACTCAGGTAAGAAATCATCTGTTGCGTTTTGGGAACGGACTTCAGTTCATGAAGTCATCAGTGTTAGTGGTGATATTCAAAATCGATTGAAATTGATTTGAAAATGGAAGCATTGCTACAAATAGGCTTTGTACATTGACGGCTACAGATCAAAGAATTTTGGTGGTACAGTTACAGATCCATCCAGTTTAGCCTACTTTCCTTATTTTGAAAAACAGTAGAATCATGTCTGTGTGTTTCTGTATCCCCCCCAATTGACTTCTGATTGCCTGAACACATTTTTATGAAACTTGGTATGTATATCATGGCACCTGAGCTCATTTCAATGGTGCACTTCATAAATCCCACCCATCAGTCTGTGTGTCTGCATGTGTATCCCTCTACCTATGCTAAGCAGGGGCTTAGTAAAAACGCTACCACAGCAGTGAATACACAACAGTAGCAGAATTGTTGGAGGCATCATTTTCTGTGTGGTCCATGTATCAAAGGAATATAGGCGATTACTTCTTCCAAGAATTTCATTATTTGACAGGAGTAGTGGACGTTCCCATATTGAAAATATTTTCTTCACTATCTTTGAATAGTTCAGTCAGTATAGTGACAGGCTATGGGTTTGGTGGCCAGGGTTTGATTCCCGGCAGAGGCAAGAGATTTTTCCCTACTCCACAGTGTCTAGACTGGCTCTGGGGCCCATCCAGCCTCCTCTAAAGTGGGTACCAGGTGTATAGCGGCAGGGGCATTGAAGCTTCCTGGTCATCTCCATCTAGTGTACTGGTCAAGAATGGTGGAGCTATACCTTGACTCCCCCATATGTCTTCAAGGTGTGCTGAATCAAATAAGTGCAGGGACAGCTTTACCTTTTTATGACAACTTTTCATTGAGAAAGGACCCGATATCAAGAGATATAAGTAGTACACTGAAGTGCAATTTGAAAAGTGGGTTCTGATTATGACAAAATAATTGTTGTAGGGAATTTCTGGTTCTCAGCTCAGTTCTTGAAATGTTTCTGAATTAGATTTCAGACTCATCTCAAACTGAAATAGTGATTCTTGCACATGCCTGAGACACATTTCAGTTTGAATACATGTGCTAAGTTTGTCTCAAGAGTAAGGAAGCTGTTAGAACACTATGTAAGTCTGATGTAGGGGAACAGCTGGTACTTTCTGTCACTACATTTTGTTATAGTAAAAACGCTACACTTCAGTTATTAACATGTCCTTACGGTTTATTATTAATAAACAAGAGGAGAAGCACTGCTGCTCTGCAATAGAAACAAAGCATGTCTGCACTTTACACGTTACATCAACATTCTGCCTAGCTTCATCATGGCTACCAACTTCTTAACTTTTCTTCATCAATATTACAATCTCTCAACACTTTCCCTTATTGAGAAGAAAAGAAACAATTTACAATATTAAACATTTGACTGCAATTACAAAAATAACCCCATTCTGACACACAACTTATTCATCTGTGGTTTGTGAAGTGGCTTTGTCAGAATGTCAGCAACTTGATCATTTGTTGACACTTGTTTAATACTAATCTTACCCGATTCCACAACTTCTCTAATAAAAAAATGTCTCCGATCTATATGTTTAGTTCTACCGTGCAAAGTAGGATCTTGAGCCAACTTTACAGCAGCAAAATTATCAACTTCTAATAAAGGAGTATCATTCAAACTGTTTATCTCCTTATATAATCTGCTTAACCATAGTACTTCTTTGGTTGCTTCAGTTGCTGCTACAAGTTCTGCCTCTGTAGTAGAAAGAGCCACAGTAGCTTGTCTGCGGCTAAGCCAAGATACTGCACCTCCAGCATAGATGACTACAGCGCCTGAAGTAGACCGACCCGTGCTCTCACATCCTCCAAAATCTGCATCACTGTAACAATTTAAAACTCTAGAATTACAGTTAGGATCATAGATTATGCCTAGAGACACGGTTCCCTTAATGTACTTGAGAACTCTTTTCAGTCTTCCTATGTCTTCATTTGATGGACTCTCTAGGGACCTTGAAAGTACTCCGACACTGTATGCCAAGTCTGGTCTTGAACCTATCATCAAGTACATAATAGCGCCTACGGCTTGGCGATATGGAAATCTCTTCTCATTTCTATCACCCTCTTTCCCTAATTCCATACTTCCTTTCACCATTGGAGTTGAAACTGGGTTACAATTTGAAAAGTTAAATCTCTCAAGGATTCTTTTGGCATATGCTTCTTGAGAGATCTTGATCCTTCCATCCTGTCTTCTGTCTATTTCCAAACCTAAATAATAGGTTGCTGGCCTTTCAGCTATTTTGAAATTCTGTTTCAAATCATGAAGAAAACTATTTAATTCCTCTTTATTACTTGCAACAACAAGACCATCATCAACATACAGTACTAGAAATATCTTGTTTCCATCTCTTTCTCTAATATAGAGACATGGGTCTTCCTTACTGATTCTGAATTTTTGTTCAGTCATGAACTTTCCAAAACGTTTATTCCAACACCTGGGAGCTTGCTTTAATCCATATAGGCTTCTCCTGAGCTTACATACTTTATTCGTACCATCTGAAAAACCTTCTGGTTGGCTCATGTAGATAGTCTCTTCCAAACTTCCATATAGGAAGGCTGTAGATACATCGAACTGTGACATCCACATCCCTTCCATTGCTGCTGTACTGATGGCTGCACGTATGGTTCCCCATTTTGCTACAGGACTAAATGTTGAATTGTAATCAATTCCTTGTCGCTGGCTGAAACCCTTGACTACAAGTCTTGCCTTATACTTGTCAACACTACCATCAGGATTTTCTTTGACTCTGTATACCCACTTACATTTTATAATTTTTTCATTTTCTGGTCGTTTGGTGACTTCCCATGTATTGTTTTCTCGTAAAGATTCCATTTCCTTAAGCATTGCTTCCTTCCACTTCTCCTTTTCTTTACAAGAAATTGCCTCTTCGTATGTCTCGGGGTTGAACCTTTCATTTAACACTTCTGATATCATAACATAGTCTTCTAGGTGGGATGGTTTCTTTAAGGTAGTTCTATCTCTTAAAGAGCGAGTTTTTGGATCTTCTGATTGCACCTCTTCACTATCTTCACTTTGAGTCTCATCTTCATAATCCGACTGACCACTTGTGTTTTCTAAAGCTCCAGTGCTAAAGCTGTCACCTGTCTCGGATTTAGAGTCTTCATGAGATTTGATGCATCTTATTGGATTCTCTTCGAATACCACATCTCTTGACAGTGCTATTGACCTTGTGCCTTTTATCCACACTCTGTATCTCTCATCACCGTCGTAACCCACTAAGTACCCTTTAACTGCTTTTCTATCCATCTTGGTTCTTCTTTGTTTCGGTATATGTACATAACAAGGGGTTCCAATTATCCTGAAGTGTTTCAAACGCGGCTTTTTCTTGATCCAGAGTTCATAGGGGCTTTTCCCTTCTTCCTTTGACTTTCCTGTTCTATTTAAAATATACACTGCCGTATTTACCAACTCACCCCAAATTTCTTCTGGGAATTCTGTTTCCTTGTTTGCATACATAAGTGTCCTTGCCATCTCAATAACTGTGCGGTTTTCACGCTCGGTATTCCCGTTCTGTTCAGGCGTATAGGGAGCTGTTAGCCGATGAACTATACCATTTTTGTTGAGAACATTCCTAACCTTCTCATTATCAAATTCTCCTCCATTATCACTGAGGAATTCATGCACAACATGTCCTAAGGCCTTTGCCTTCCGTATCACATCTGTTAAGATACTTTCCACTTCTGATTTTTCCTTCAACAAATACACATATCTGTATCTAGAGTAATTATCCTTAAATAGTGCAACATACCTCTTTCCTTGAAAGGTTGGTTTGAATGGACCACACACATCTGCAGATAAGAGTTCTCCTTGAATTGTCACTTCGTTTCTTCTTCCAAAGGGAAGTCTATGAGCCTTTCCATACATGCATGGTTCACACACAGAACTATCTACCCTTACTTTTATTTGAAACTCCTTTTCAAGGATATTCTTTATGTGTCTTTTATCTTGGTGTCCAAACCTCTCATGGTATAGCTGAAGAGTGGAATCATTAGTTGTAACAGAATTTACTTCAATTTGTCGCTCTGGCATAACAGGCTCAATTAGGGCTTTGTACAATCCACCTCCTGTGGAACGCTTTCCTTTTACTATCTCCTCTCCATGGACTTGCAAACTGCATGTGTTAATACCTGATATGAATCTACTTGATGGGTTGGCTTCATGAGCTGTTAGGACAGAAAAAAGATTCTTGACAAGGTCAGGCACAAATAACACATTCTTTAGTAACAACATTTTATTCTTGTTTCCTAGGTCTGACTTCACTTTCATGTCTCCAGCCCCAACTGCTTGTAGCGGAGCTTGACCTGCTTGAATAATGTCCTTTGGCTTCTCAAACCCTTCAAAATTTATGAAGTACTTGGAACAATTTGTCATGTGTTTTGTAGCACCATTGTCAATCCACCACTCTGTACCCTTAACCTCAACTGTAGAGCAAATCTCACAATCAGAAGCTACTGTTCCAATTATTACTTGAGCACTGTCTTTACTACTTTCTTTTTCTTGATTTCCTCTTTGAGGACAGCCATCACGTATCCACTTCTTGCAAGTTTTCACCCAGTGTCCTTTTCTTTTACAGTAATTGCATGTGTCGTTTTTCTTTGATTTTGGCTTCCAGTTATGTCTTGCAACAGAGGCCTCCTGTGTAAAATTCTCAACTTCTTTCACTGTTTCTTGAATCGGAAATTTTACAAAATTTCTCTCGAACATGCATAACTTACTAGTCAATTCATCTATTGGGTTGTCTTTGCTTTTTCCTATAAGCATCCAACTAGACTTGAATGACTCAAATGACTTTGGTAGAATACTCATAACTTTGCAAATAAACAATAGGTTAGGCAGCGCATGTTCCTTCGTTGCCACCAAACCACCGTTTAACTCATTCCACAAGGTTAAAAGTTTTGCTACATGTGTTGATACATCTTCTTTGTCTGACCAACTGAAGGCGAAGAAATCACTACAAAACTTAAACAATTGATCTTCTGTACCAGCCTCAAATTGCCTTTTGAGAGTCGCCCATACCTCACGTGCCGTGTCCTTATCCATTATCTTTTGATACACTATATCTGTAACTGATGCTGTGATCATGGATTTGGCATAACTGTTTGCCTTTCTGTAGTAATCCAACTCTATTTTATACTGTCTCTGTTGTGCTGCAGTCGCGTTCTCTTCAAGTGGCTCCGGTTTTGTTATTTTACCATCAATGGCTTCTAGGGCTCCCTCATGGTAATCCATAAGATCCCTTATTTTCCTTTTCCACACAGGCCAGTCTGCACTGCTACCTAGTGGTTTAAGTTTCTTTATGAAATCCATTCTTCTTCGGATTTTCTTCAATGGCGAATAACCCGCTCTTGTGAAGGACTGACGCACTTCTAACCTATCACAGCTCACTCATAACGCAAAAAAGAAGCCTGGGCCCATAACCTGTTATAGTAAAAACGCTACACTTCAGTTATTAACATGTCCTTACGGTTTATTATTAATAAACAAGAGGAGAAGCACTGCTTCTCTGTAATAGAAACAAAGCATGTCTGCACTTTACACGTTACATCAACATTCTGCCTAGCTTCATCATGGCTACCAACTTCTTAACTTTTCTTCATCAATATTACAATCTCTCAACACATTTCAGCAATCAGAAAATAGTACCTTCTCTGCAATCCAGAACCGCAATGTTCTGACACATTTCTGTTGCACATAAAAAATATGTTGTAATCAACAGAAGCAGAAAGGATAGTGAATTCTCTGGTTGCTGTGGAAGGAAGCCATCAGACAGGTTGTCAGTAACTGAGACTAATAAGTTTTGCATTTGTGTGTGCCTTGTTGTGTGTCAGACATGTTCAGTTTCAGTTTCCTTTCACACCTTTATTGAATATATAAAACACCATCCATAATGTTCAGCAGACAATTTTGTGAAACTACTTATTAAATTGCTTGAGTTAATATGCTTTTGTTTTTTATCTTCATGGTTTCAAGTTTGTTTATTTCTGGGTTGTTTTACAGGACTGTTGGTAATTAAATTATGCAGTAGTGTTGGATGGTAGGTGAAATTGGAAACTGTTCATAGCCTAATAAAGATATTGTTCTCACATTTGCCTGGAGATACTGATGAAAACCATGAGGAACTGAAGTAAGGATACCTAGTGTGCTGGTTGATATATACTGAGCATCCTGCGAATTCATGTCTGGGGAATGTTACTGAACCAACCTTTTTAGTGGTTTAAGCTTGAACTATACTTAAAACTCCAGAGGATGAGAATTATTTGGATTTCAGTAGACAAATTTTGTAGTCAAATGGAAAATATTTTCACAAATGTTTAGTAATTAGAAGCCTACTTTTATTATAATTTAATGAATAATATATTCTAAAGGGTTCTGACAGTTGTGTATAATACTCAGAATTACTGGGGTTTTGGACTTGTCCATCATCCATTATTCTAGAAACTAGAAAACAATGATTTGGAAACTGGTTCTGTTTCCCTCCTGAGGTGGGGGAACAAGACACCTAGTAGGTTGGGTCCCTTAGAAAGAGCTAACCTCAACTTGTCCAGTGATTGAGGTTATCTCTTTCTAAGGGACCCAACTGAATAGGTGTCTTCTCTGCCCCTCACCCCCGACCTGAGGAGAGAAACAGATCCAGTTTCTGAAAACTTGTGTTTTCTATTTTCTAGAATACCGGACAATTGACAAAGTCCAAAAACACAGTAATTCTAATGAATAGTATGTTTAGAAATGTTTGCAGAAACATTTTGAAGTTCCTATACTGTATATAAGGTCCTTGTAGGTTAGCACTGGACCAGAATAATTGACATATTTTCTGGAACTTTAGGATTCATTTCTCTCCCCTGAAGAGCCTACCTAAAATTTGGGTGCATCTTGTAGTCTGTCCTGTCTATATGCCATGATGGGAGTAGGTATTTTACTGGCTTCCCTTATTGACCACAGCCAGTTAGAAGTTTCTATGGGATAATCTAGATCTAGAACAATTCACTTGCTTATTTTTCCCCCATGTGTAATATCTAATATAACAGCTCCTACCATGCCATTATGCTTCCTCAGCGTGCTTCATCTGTTGACATTTTCACCAGGCTGGACTGTCTTATGGTGATGCCATTTGTCATATATATTCAAGTGGACATATATATACATACATATCAAATATGCTGATTTCACTCCTTGCATTTTCTTACCTCTTAACCATTATCTCCATGAATAGGGGATTTAAATCTCTCAGTACTGCAGCACTGGTGGCTGGAGTTTAACGTTTAGGTAGTAATATTTATATTGAAAGAGTGAGACAAGGCTTGGTGGACCAGCACATGTGCCATCACAGAAGAGTGATGCATGGACAACAGATGTTACAGATATTTTCACTGTTATTTGTGTAACAGATCCGCTGTATATATATATATATATACAGCGGATCTGTTACATATATATATATATATATACACACAATATTCCTACACTAATTGTAAGAACAGTGCTTGTATGAAGTTGGAAGTTCACATCCTACTCTCCCGAATCTCAAAAGATCCTTTTATGTGTGTTGTGAAGAGAGACATGACTTGATATGGCTATTTAGTTTCTTATAAAACAGGTCAGTATATTTAGCATATTTGCACCTGTTTTCAAACAGAGAGAATGTAAATAGAGATTATATTGACATGATTTAAAAAAAATAGCCAACCCGTTACTGTTATTATTTCGTGATGTAACCAACTGACAAACTGCAGTGTAGGTAGCAACATGTACAGTGAAGTGTCAGTTTGTACAAATGATTATTTTTTGCAAATTCATTCAAATAAATAAATGGTAGAATATTGTATTTTCCATTAGCTAAAGGCAGAGCAATATGAATTGTGAGATTGTTTCTGTTCTGAAGGTGCAGTTCAAAAGCAGAGTGTGATATACACCTCTGATGCTGTACTCATTTAAAATTGTAAAGAAAATGACATGACATTTTTCATCATAATTATAATTCTGAAGTAAGTCTCTAGGTACTGCAATCCTAGCAGGAAGGAGTGGCTGGAGAAATGTACCCTACATTCCTCTCCAGAAATCCAAGCAGCCTTGCATTCCTACTCAGAGGTATCCTGGGAAATACGTAGACCTCCAGGCTCTATACAGGCAGGTAATGTATGGATGATACATGTAGATGCTGCTTCCTTGTAAGTATTAAAGTGAACCAATACAACTATGAAAAAATTAAACTGTTAAGAACATGATTGCATCTTTTATTCAATGTGTGTAGTCAACCTACTCGGCTGTCTTAATTCTAAGATACAAACCAGAAATTTCCAATGCTCTGGGCTAGCACTTTTCGTACTACCTATGGTATTCCTAGTCACTACAGCATCACATCAGAAACAGTGAATTGGTATGTGGCAATTAGGATAGTCAAAGAGAGATGAGGCTGCACTTTTTGCCGTGTCTGCAAAGTGGCACGTGTTGCAACCTAACTTCTTTGAACTTCCTGTTTCCAATGAATATAATGCTCATAATCTTAAACCTGCAGTATTACTCGGTGGTGATGCTATACCCACTTACAAATCGCCATTTCGTTGCGTGAGGTTACTTTGATGCTACGCAAGCTTTACACATTAAATTAGTATCCAGTCAAGAACGTAAACTGACACATTCCCAGCTAAGACTTCCAATCGCATATGAAAATGATGTTCAACATAGAAATGTCGCACATATCCATAGTGATGCTAATACCAGGATACAAATCGCCATTTTGTTTCCAATTTCCTTTAGTCAATTCCTCGAAAATAGTTAATTTTTATTAGGAAAATGGATGAGGGATCAGCCGGCCTCCACTGCTGTAGTCGCCAAAGTGGAACATCTTTGCCGACTTCCATCCTCATTTAGTTTCGGCCCCCATCGTGGGGTTGGACGTTGTAGCTTCCAGACTAGCAACAAAATTGCGATATTATGATGATATTAAAAGTGCATTATACCTCGATGGTGATGCTAATACCCGGATAATTGTACATTTCTTTGCCGTAAGCCTGAACTATGTTTGATTTATATCCGGGCATTAGGATAGTCCGGGAGGTATCAGATGCCCTATATTACTGTAGTCGGAAAAGTTAATCATCTTGCCAGGTAAGTTATTTGCCAACTTCCATCCCCAGCACTCGATTGGAAGTCCAGTATCGGAATATCGCCATTTTATTTATTCCTCATCGGGCGATTCGACGTTGGTGTTCATATTTTTAAAATATTAGAAGTGCATTGTACCTCATTGGTGATCCTGATACCCAAATACAGAATTTCCATTTTGTTCCATATTTCTGTAAACCTCTTGCTAAAAAATGTCGGATTTATATCCAGGCGCTGGGATAGTCGAGGTATAAGACGCCCTCTATTGTAACCAAAATGGATCATCTTGTCAGCTACGTTCTTTATATACTTCCGTCGCCATATTTCTTGTGATTGGACGCATAATTCCAGCATTCGCCATTTTGTTCCACCCCTATCATGCGATTGGACGACGTGACGTTCATATTTTGAAATTATTAAATAGCGCATTGTACCTCCTGATATTCGTATACAGAATTTCCTTTCCTATGTATCTTGTCAGCTACGAACTTTGCTTACTTCCGTCGCCATTTTGTTCACGTGATTGGACGCAGAATTCCAGCATTCGCCATTTTGTTCCTCCCCTATCACGCGATTGGACGTCGTAGCATCCTGATTTTTAAAACATTAAAAGTTCATTATACCTCCTCGATGATCCTCATCCCCGGATACAAAATTTCCATTTTGTTGCCAATTTTTGTAAGCCCGCAGCTCGAAAATTGTTGAATTTTTATCCGGGTACTAGGACAGTCGAGGAGGTATTGGGCGGCCTCTTATAATGTTAGGGTCGCCAAAGTAAATCATCTGGCCAGCTAAGTTCTTTACCTACTTCCGTCGCCATTTTGTTCATGTGATTGGACGCAGAATTCCAGCATTCGCCATTTTGTTCCTCCCCTATCACGCGATTGGACGTCGTAGCATCCTGATCTTTAAAACATTAAAAGTTCATTATACCTCCTCGATGATCCTCATCCCCGGATACAAAATTTCCATTTTGTTGCCAATTTTTGTAAGCCCGCAGCTCGAAAATTGTTGAATTTTTATCCGGGTACTAGGACAGTCGAGGAGGTATTGGGCGGCCTCTTATAATGTTAGGGTCGCCAAAGTGAATCATCTGGCCAGCTAAGTTCTTTACCTACTTCCGTCGCCATTTTGTTCATGTGATTGGACGCAGAATTCCAGCATTCGCCATTTTGTTCCTCCCCTATCACGCGATTGGACGTCGTAGCATCCTGATCTTTAAAACATTAAAAGTTCATTATACCTCCTCGATGATCCTCATCCCCGGATACAAAATTTCCATTTTGTTGCCAATTTTTGTAAGCCCGCAGCTCGAAAATTGTTGAATTTTTATCCGGGTACTAGGACAGTCGAGGAGGTATTGGGCGCCCTCTTATAATGTTAGGGTCGCCAAAGTGAATCATCTGGCCAGCTAAGTTCTTTACCTACTTCCGTCGCCATTTTGTTCATGTGATTGGACGCAGAATTCCAGCATTCGCCATTTTGTTCCTCCCCTATCACGCGATTGGACGTCGTAGCATCCTGATCTTTAAAACATTAAAAGTTCATTATACCTCCTCGATGATCCTCATCCCCGGATACAAAATTTCCATTTTGTTGCCAATTTTTGTAAGCCCGCAGCTCGAAAATTGTTGAATTTTTATCCGGGTACTAGGACAGTCGAGGAGGTATTGGGCGGCCTCTTATAATGTTAGGGTCGCCAAAGTGAATCATCTGGCCAGCTAAGTTCTTTACCTACTTCCGTCGCCATTTTGTTCATGTGATTGGACGCAGAATTCCAGCATTCGCCATTTTGTTCCTCCCCTATCACGCGATTGGACGTCGTAGCATCCTGATTTTTAAAACATTAAAAGTTCATTGTACCTCCTCGATGATCCTGATCCCCGGATACAAAATTTCCATTTTATTGCCAATTTTTGTAAGCCCATAACTCGAAAATTGTTGAATTTTTAACCGGGTACTAGGATTGTCGAGAAGGTATCGGGCGCCTTCTAGTGCAGTAGTCGGCAGTGACTGATCTTGCCAGCTACGTTCCTTAAGGACTTCCATCATTTTATTTCCGCCGCATCAAGCGACTGGACTTTATAGCGTTCAATGACCAAGGGAAGTGGGGGAAAATGGCCTTTCACTAGCAAGGAAATGAATATATCTGCACATACGTGACCGGAAGTCAAAAGGACTCAGAGGGTAGCATATAGTACGATCCTTGAAATCTGCAAGTTCAATTTTCAAACTTTATTTGGCTATAAATGTCTTTATTACTAGTATAGAAGTTCAGATTTAGAAGGAAATTTTCTCTTTGGTTTAAATTTTATTCTTATATGTTAATCTGTAATAGGTTATGTGGCAAGGCAGTACAATGTTTAAACCGCAGTTGCAGTGGAAGGGATAAATTTGGCTTAAAAGTTGCATATTTTCTTCATCCCCTGTCATTTAACAGTTAGTGACTATATTATTACAAGTTAGATTATTAATTACTGTTCTTAAAGGCTGACAAGGCAGAGACTGGCTACCCCAAATATCAAGAATCATGTTTACTGTTAACTTGAGGGAATGGTAATGAAGCAGTATATTCCAGGTACCCACCTGTGCCATCACAGCAGTTCCAGTTATGGTATGAAGACCAGTCATGCCATTGATCCCGAAGTAGAGATACAATCCAAACTTATGGGAATAGGAACTGAATAATATGTTAGTACTGCTTTCAAAAACATGTTCTAAATTGATACATACTTACCTGGATGCTCAAGCCTTTTCCATGTTGATTCCTCTTAACATGAGAAGTATTCTGTACATAATTTTATGCTCGATAAACAAGCCCACAACAAATATACAACCAACAACATAGCAGACCCATTTCTAGGCAATGCCCACAATACATACATACACACACAATAGAACTAGTGTTACATGAGGTGTTTTCTGTGGGTTCACATATATCCATTGCTATGCAAAGGATGAGTTTTCTGTCCTGTGGCCAGAACTTAGGTTATATAATGAGAAGCCAACAATAACTGGAAGTCAGAATAGTAGCCATGACGTGTCCAGTTGGAAGATGACAGTGTGTCAGATAGTGATTTTATGAACCGTTATAACCAGTTGTATAAAGGTACAATAAATTCAATCAAATCCAAAACCCGTCTTATTAGTCATGCAAACCTTGGACACATGACAGTAATTATTGGTGATAACAGTTGTGACATCAGGTAAGCCTGTCTGACACCCAAGGGTGACTGCACAGTGCACATGATAACTAGTACTCCCAGTGGCATTGGAGCTAATTTACTGCAGGGGAAAATTGCAGATGGGTGGGGAATCAAACAAAAGCATAAGGCCGTAAATCAAACTCAATAACACAGCAAAAATAAGCCCAGTTTTAAATGTCAGCAGAACCATAAAGGAATCCATAGGATGTTAACATAAAACAGGTACATTACACATGTAACAGCACATTCAGATGTAAATTGGACACACAATACATAAAGCAAGAGACAGATGCACAATAAAGTAAAGCTATCCCTGTAACCGGCCAAGCAGGCCCCCATAGGGTTCTGAGATATTGAGGGTCCCACATTTTCTATACAACCGGCTCACAGATGGCAGTGGGGTTGTCAGCCTTACAAAAGAGAAAAGATACATAGCAATCGTAATACAAAAACTGGAGGACACACAGCTTTCAAATGCCATCACCCTGTGACCTCCAGTCAATTCTGATCTTGTGTGTGCACACAAACTAAAACCAAATACCATGGTGTCCAAAGCTGGATATAAAAGGCAGACTGTAGATACTTGAAATCTGCAGGTGGTAAAACAGTTTACTATATTATACAAACGTATAAGAAACCATAGCAAACTGTACTATATTATATTAAGAGATATTGTTTTATGGTCAACTCATGACTACAATACCACCTAGTTGCCAGCTGCATCTATTTTAACATGCAAGTTTAACTTAGGTTTGAATTATATTTTCATATTTTTAATATATGAATTGTACTGAAAGCAAACACAAAATTAGTTTAATAAAATGTTTATATTTATATGAGATTATTTGTTGCCTTTAATATTATATGATTCTTGTTCCTGAAATTAGACCACTGGCCTCATCATGCATGAAGTTAACAGGACCACATGTTGCTCATAACTGATCTACATAATTAAAATGCAATGACCCTCCAAATAGAAATCCACATTACACATATGCCAATTTGGAAGGTAAAGAACAGCCCTTTGCAGACTCAGGATGGGACTATCTCTCTGTAGAGATACACTCTTTAACCAAACTTGTTTGAACGGTATACATTACTACAGGAAACAATTATCCCACTCATCAAGAGCTTCAGTCAAATGCTCAGTCAAATAAAAAAAGTCATAAAATGTTAACAAGTCAATTATGTTGTAGAGCACATTATGTTAGCAGTGTAATTCCTCAGACTGTATAGAGTACAGTAAATTTAATGAATAGGTTTCTGCTTGAAAGATGTCACCAGCCAAACACGTATTCCATTGCTTTAGAAACCAGGCCAGTACTCCTTTGTGGTATGTTCGTCTGCTCAAGCACCTAAAAATAAACATAAAGTAGGTAGCTGGGTAGAAGAATCTAAAAAACACAAAACTCAATATTAGCAGCAGCTCTCCATTAACATGCTGCAAAGATATAACCAATGACTTGATTTCTCATAAACAGAGGGTGATCAACTACTAAGAATGTAATTGTAAATTCATACATTTACACAGGTATTCCAGTCTTTGCCAAATGCAAGTGTCATATTTCTGAGTGTGAATGTGTCAAGAATTGTCACATTGCTACTCATACATTACCTCACTGCCTGCCTGAGCCATTCTGTAGGCCTGCCCTAGTGGTCGGACATCAGTGATGTTACTGTTTGGAGTTCCAGGATAAGATAAAGTGGATGCATTAAACCATTTAGGTGATGCAATAGAGGAAGCAGGTGAAGATAATAATTGGTTTGGTGTGCCTCTTGCACCAGCTGTGCCACTAGTAGACTCCACAAATGCAATTCTCTGGCATGGAACATTTTCTTTGTTTCGGGCATTATTTAAAATCTCCTGTTAAAAGAATAATATATACTGTCAATAAGAAAAGATGCTTCAGTTGAAATGACATTGCTTTATATACTTAATGTACAGGAATGACATTACTTAGCATAGAAGAACTGTGAGAATCTATGAGTGGGAAACATGTTCAATATCTGAACTACCAGCACTGAAATAACCATCTGCAGTTGACAGTCAACAATGGCAACAGCTCTGCATATAGATTCTGCAGTGCTTTTGATGACAACAGATGAAATTTCTTCTTTCAGTTCACAAATTGTGCAGGGGTTGTTTCTGTACAAACTGTCTTTCAGATACTCCCTAAAAGGTAACTGTTGGGTTATTATAAAAAGTTATCAACTCCATCTAATGTGACTGATAAATGTTTTTCCTCTCCTTTTTTACCTTTCATCCTCAACATGTTTCAGTCTGAAAGACCATCTTCAAAAGGATATATCAAATACAAGCAGAAATTACTATTACAATGTGACTGGTCAATTTCAATACATAAATACAATATCATTACAATTACATGAATATTAAACCTGATCCTTTAACAACTACAGTGATGTGCATGAATATATTATAATATTCATAAATTATTATAATTAGTTTATTTATAAGTGTGGTTTAAAGAGACTTTGTTAAAATTTAGAACCAATTTGGTTCTTGTCCTTTATATTGCCTCTCTTTAAAGGAAGTGGAATGTCTACCATGGCATGGTTCCATCGTTTGATAGACTCTTTAGTGTCATCCTGTTGTTTGGGCCGCGTTGTTCTTATATCAGTCACACTGGACAGAGGTGATAACCTTTTATAATATTGCTCATATGACAGACCAGGATGAACCAAATCAAATTTAACTGTAGGGGTTTAGATCTGAATAGCATGGTGACCAAAACTATCTGTAACCAAACAAACATCCAGGGGAGCAATTCAAAGTAACACAATTGCCAAAGTTCTCATTGAGGACATCCAAAATTTCATTCACTGTATGTGGTTGACTTCTCCCCTGCTGAAAGTATACTTTATTGAACTGAACCCCAGTGCTTTATGATTTCACTATAAACACACCTGTAGCATGTATGCCACTTTGTCAAACAATGATCCAGGAAGTTATCATTGAATGTGATATTCTCCAAAGCCTACTGTCCAAATTATCAACAAAATTATTAACATGCATCAAGCTTTAAAACTGGAAAACCACCTCCACCTTGTCGTGGTGGTAGGGGTTTCATGACTCTGTGACCTGGAGAGCTATGCCGATGGTAGTTTAACTACTGGTAGGATCACCCATGCTGGAAAGGTCAAAGGGTAGAGTCCAGACCAAGAGAGATACCCTGGTCCTCCAGGTTGGAGGTTGGGCATGGGGCTAAAAACCTCATCCTGTAAAAAGAATTTTGTTCAGAAACCTAACAACCAGCCTCAGATAAGTGGAACATATGAAAAACAGACTAAGCAAAGGACAAGGAACAATGATACTGCGATGGCAACTTGGAACGTGTGCACAATGCTGAAACCCAGAAAGATGCAGGAAGTAGCGAAAGAAACGATATGCCACAGAACTGACATTATGGCACTGCAAGAAATTAGATGGCAAGGAACCGGCAGAATAGATAAACCAGAATTTACTATAACATACAAAGGATCACAAGAAAGAACCAGACATTTTGGAACAGGGTTTATGATAACAAGAAAGATAAAAGAAAGCATGCCGGAATATGAAACAACTGATGATAGAATCTGAAAGTTAAGAATGAAAGGGAGAAATAGAAATATTACAATATCAGTACATGCCCCAATGGAAGAGAAAGAAGAGAGAAAGAAGCATTCTATGAATGATCAGAGGAAACCTATCATAAAATTCTGAAGTATGATTTATCAATAATAATGGGAGACTTCAACACAAAAACAGGGAAAGAAGCGTATCAAAAGAAAGAGGCAGGAGAATACACAATACACGATATCAGTAATGAAAATGGAAACTCACTAGAAAAGTTTGCTACCAGAAATTGATTGAAGATAAAAGGCACAACATTTCCCCATAAAAATATACACCTAGGAACATGCAAAATACCAGGATAAAATGAAGTTAACCAAAGAGACCATGTGCAAGTACCGTTTAGACACTCTACCTCAGTCATAGATGTGAAGAGTAGCAGAGGACCCAATTGTGATACAGACCATTACTTAGTCAAAATTAAATTAATAGAAATAATTGCTAGTATACAAAAGATGGAAGGGCCGGTCACAGTAGTCAAGTGGTCTAAGGCACGTACTATCTTCGCTCGCTTGGAAACCGGGATCGCGGGTTTGAATCCCACTCAGGGCATGGATGTTTAGTTTGTGTGTGTGTGTGTTTTTCTGTGTTTGTGTACAGGTAGAGGCCTTGCGATGAGCTGATCACCCGCTCAAGGAGTCCTACCGAATGTGTAAGATCTAGAAAAACCGAAGTGAACGGAGAAGTTCATGGAGGTAGGCCTAGGCCCACTGGGGCTGTAGTGCCAATGAAAAAAAAAAAAAAGGAAATAAAACAAGAATATCAGAGGAAAATTGGAAGAGGATAGAAAAAGTAATAAAGGAAGTAGCACATGAGACAGTGAGCAAACAAGGGAATCAGCATAATAAAGAATGGTTCGATGAAGAGTATGCCAAAGTAATATCAGAGAAGAACCATGCTAGAAAAAGAATGCTACGAAGAGAAACAAGAGCAAAATGTGAAAGATATCAACAATTAAAAAGGAAAGCAAATATAATATGTAAGAAGATGAAAAAGGGAAGAATGAGGAAACAGATAGAGGCAGTAAATAAATTTAAAGATCAGAATCACAGAAGAAAATTTTATAGGGCAATAGATAACCTAAATAAAGGATTTCAACCAAGAAGTAATGGATGTAGAAACAAAGATGGTGAAATAATAAGAGAAGAAGGGAAAGTACTACAACAATGGGAAGAACACTTAAAGAAGTACTAAACATCAAAAAAGAATATGAAGAAAGAGAGAGGAATGAAAATGACCAAGAAGAAATAAGAACAGGAAGAAGATGAAGAGGTAAATACACCAACACGTCAGGAAACAGAAGAATGTATTCAAAAAACAAAGAATAATAAAGTACCAGGAGAAGATGGTATAACAGCAGAACTGACTGAGTGTAGAGAAGAAGGAATAACAGACACCATGCACAAATTAATCACTATGATATGGAGAACAAAAGAAATGCCACAAAGTTGAAACACAGGAATCATAAGCCCCATTCTAAAAAAGGAGATAAATTAGAATGCGGAAATTACAGAGGAATCACATTACTGAACGTAGCATATAAGATATTATCTAGTGTAATAAATGGAAGGCTAAAGATTGTAACTGAAAAGATCATTGGAGAGTATCAATGTGGATTTCACCCATATAGAAATACAACTTACAGACTCTTTGTTATAAGACAAATGATGAGAAAGTATTATGAATACAGCATAGACTTGTGTATGTTATTTGCAGACTTCAGACAAGCACTCGACAGTGTTAACAGAGAAAGACTTTATGAAGCGAAGGAACAGATGAAAACACCAGATAAATTAACCGTTCAGCATGGTTTGACGTGTATGTTTCGTCAAGGTATTTAAATTGTCTGCGGGGGTTCGACGTCTATGTTTCGTCCAGCTGCACACCTATGTTATAACACCCATAATAATTGATGGTTTTGCTGTAGAGTGTTAGATTTTTCGCTGGCCTGTTGTCAGTAGAACAGTATATAATGAGACATGACTTTAGCTGCGTTAAGTCATCGTTACATATGCCTGTCTTGCAGCAAATTCGTGTTGCTTCTGGTAGTAGTTTCCGCATTCAAACTGTTATGAATGGCATGTTTTCTTTCCTATGAAGTTATAAACAGCAGAGAAGTGATATGTGCTGTGTTTATAATATCATATTGCCCTGAGCTGGCCACACTAACACACTCAATTGGAATTCTTAGAAGAGGGATGTCCAAATTTTATTCTTGCAAGATCGATTGATTTCGCACAGTACAT
>NW_019729897.1:81180-86353 GCF_002891405.2 Cryptotermes secundus
GTGCTCATATGGCAAGGTGATAAAACCATCTTTTAAGATCATTTTAGGGAAAGTTTCATGCTTCAAGGCATACGATACACTGCTCAAATTCTAAACCAACTGCTTCCATTGCCGAGATACCGCGCGCTCATGTTATAAGGTAAGGTTATAAAACCACCTTTTAAGATCATTTTAGTGAAAGTTTCATATTCCTATCTCATATAATTTAAGAACAATTATGAATAAATCATTTTCAAGCAAAATTTAAATGGTCGGCTGAATATATTACCGCCGGAGAGACACGGCAGCGGAATTTAAATGACCGCGCAAAAGGGTTAATTAGGCTAACTCGAATATTACACAAGCAAAAGTTAAAACAGATAATAAACTAAGTGCAAAATTTGAATTTAATGCTGGAATCAACAAAAGGGATGGTTTATCAGCAGACTTTTCATAGTGGCATTACACAGTGTAGTAAACGGTACTGATCAGAGAGGAACAATTTATACAAAACCAAGCCAAATATGTGCATATACGGATGACATCGTCATAACATATAGATCCAGAGAAAGATAATCGCGATAGACAAGAATATGGAAGAAAAAGCAGGGAAGATAGGATTAGAGGTAAATGAAAGAAAAACAAAATATATCATTATGTCAACATTGGAAAGTAGAAGGAAACAACAAGATTTAAAGGTAGAAGAGAAATTACTTACAGCAGTGGGTAATTTTAAATATTTAGAAATTATGATCAATAATGGCAATAAAAATAGTCATTGTGTTAAGGAAAGGATACAAGGTGGAAACGGCCTACTTTGCAAATCTTAGTACACTTAAAAGTAGAATAATATCAGGAAAAGCTAAACCACAGGTATACAAAGCATTAACCTTTATCCTACGGCCCTTTAAACTTAGGTTGTGGCAGCGGTACGGATTTCTTTAAAGGGCCGCTATTTGAGATTCGTTAAAATTGTAGTCACTTACTAATTTTGCTCCTATTTTTGCTATTTCTGTGATAATCGAACGAAATAAACGCTGTTTTTTTCTCGAAAGAATATAGAATCAGATATTGTAATTTACAGATTGTATAAAACATGTTAAAATTTTTGCACTGACTCCAAAAAGAAATTTGCCAATTTTTTTCCTTCTCTGCGAGAATTCATACGTTTTGGACACCCCTGAATTCANAGGATGAGATTGTTAGACGATGTTGAGAAAGACCTGAAGAAGATGAAGATGAAAGGATGGAAAGAGAAGATGAGGAATACAGAGCAGTGGAGACTAGTTGCAGAGGAGGCCAAGGCTCACCCAGGGCTGTAGCGGAAAGTGGTAGGTAGATAAATCTTCACACACCCACCCCCCCCTCACACTCACACACACACACACACACTAGTATAAAAACATCACCAGCTTTTGAAAACACCCAAGGATTAACTAGTTTCATGCACTCATGTATACAAACTTCTAATTCAGATTATTCTCATTACCTGATCTTTACATAACATCACTCCTATCATGATTGTTCCACCAAACACTTTTCCATTGTTACTAAGAGCTTTCCGACATTCAAGCTTTGTTTGGTAGCGAACATGCATCCAGTTTCCTTTAGCTGGTATATTTTTCTCCAATATGCTGCCATAGTGGGAAAACTGAGTCAGAATAAACGCAGCTGCTGAAGGAGGGAAACCAAATATAGTCACCCACGTGTTGCGAGCCTCATCTATTCCACAGTGTGATGCTTCAGGCAGGCTATTTCTGAAAAAGAGAAAATTCTTTTCATAACCATTAATTAAACGTGAAATGACCTGCAGATGGCTCCACACCTTTGCAAACACTGTCTAACTCCATACAGCAGTCCTTCTTGAGCTAGCACTCAGCTAGTTGATAAATTCCCCATTTTTTATGAAATCCAAAGGTTAATTTCTGAGTTCACAAGAGTTTACCACTGATTCCTATCCTGAGCCAGATGAATCCAGTACATATCCTCCCTCCCATATCTCTTCCATGTGCATTACATATCCTGCATACCTGTCACTCCACTCTGATTTGGTGATCCTAATAATACAAACCCCATGGCTTACGTCCACAAGTGAACTACACCTACCGAGCAACTGCCGCTTGTCGGCGAACTTAGTGCTAACTTTAGTGGATACAGGGTGTCATGTCGTCAGCGCAATGAATCCCCCACGGCTGTTATTTCAGTTTTGTACACTGGAGCTACTATTTCCTTGAAGTAGCTCCTCAATTATTCTCACAAGGCTGAGTGGACCCCGTTCCAGACCTACATCTTCTCAGAAAGTCTGGTAGCGCCAGGAAGTGAAAGTGACTACACATATTTCATATGGTAGCACACAGTCTGACTGTATTTCACTAATGTCCAATTTGGTAACCAATAGAAGTTCTTGGTCTCCCTTTTTAGGAATGTCTGGAGCTCTGAAGAGCACCTAATAAAAATCTTTGTCCATCTGTACATAAAAGACAACTTAAGAAGCAATCAATGGACTTGCAAGAAATCTGATATTTGTGAATTAAAAAAAATGCAAATCTATTCTAATTTCCCTTAAAAATGAATAATAATGGATACTATATGAAGACCTACATGCACTTCTGCACCTATCACATGTTTAATTTGCATCTAACTTGTTAAATGTTTATCACAGTGAAAAATCAGTGGAACAAATTCTATAGGAAAGATGAATACAATTTTTCATTAAGTCTTACAACTTTTGGGACAAGTAAACAAAAGGAACCTAACATGCCACAATAATGATTTTCAAGATAATTAAATAATATAACTGTTGTCCTATAGATCCATATCCTACCTAGTCTACTAACTGCAAGAAAATTTCAGTGTATTATATAAAATAAATCTTCACTGCAATTAATAAATTTTAACAATATTCAGACCTTCATTGTAACAACAGTTAAATTAATCGTTTTGTTTTTCCTTACATTTTTACATAATGAAGGAAGATAAATACTTACATATATTGGAAGGATGATTCATGGCTACTAGTTGGAGTGTGGAACTGAGCAGGCGATGTTAAAGTATCAAACAGATCTCTAGTTGGTGGACCACCACTCTTCTCTACTGGAGTGTGTGGTGCATTCAGCATGAGCTGGGCTCCCCTATTCACATTTTACATACACAGTAAATGGAAAACAATATTACACTGTAAGAACGCTATCAAAATAAAAGTCAATGAATATAAGTCCAGGAATAAGGGAGCAGAAACCATCACTCAAATTTCATGACTAACTTAAGTTTATTACTGATATGCTGAGCGTCCGTGTGTATGCACACAGAGTCTCAGAAAATTCTATACACATTTTCATACATTCATATATTTACAGTGGAACCAAACATAATGTGCCTCTAAGCAGTGTGACATTTACTTAACAGACGGTGAGTTATAATTAAAAGCCCTAATACCTTAGCCATGATTCAGAGCATAATACAGAATACCAGAGGTTGGTTTCACACATTCAAACAATGTAAATTCACTTTTAAGTGCTACTGGAAATTTGAGAATGTCTGTCAAGTGAAATGATTGTGCAAACATGAATCTGCAGCTGAGCTTCCACCATGACTAACAATTTCAAGAATCTGTGAAAAATTTGAGACCGACTGTAGCATGTAAGATCTGTACAAGCTATGATCTGGCAGATTTCCCATCTCAAGAGTAGGGAAAATTCTGCTCTAGTGTTATAGCAATAAAAGAAGACAAAAAGGGGGGGGAAGAGAAAGTGGACAACTTTGTCAGCCTGCTGTTTATACAACACATCTTGCACACCACCATCAGTCCCAAATTTACCATAAATTCTTGAAATTGTTAGCCATACTGGAGGCCCAGTTACAAATTCATGTGTCCATTGTCTTTGCATCTCATGTACATTCTCAAATTTCCAGCACCTCTTCAAAAATTAATTTTTGTTGCTCAAATATCAAATTAACCCCCACCATACTGCATAACACTCTGAACCATGGGTAGAGTACTAGATTTTGTATTTGAGCCTAACAATATCCATTAAGTGCATAGCACACCCCTTAGATGCACACAAAAGTTTGGTTTCACCTTGTAAAGATCAATAGATACTCCTTATAAACATTGGTATAAAATTTGTGCGCATGAATGCGTGTGTGTGTGGAGGGAAGAGAAAACACACGCATGTTTTATCTGTTTCAGGTGATCTGTGGTATGACATGCAGATGTAAATAGCAAACTGTATTAACCCTTTCAATCCACTGGGTGTGACATCTCTTCTGGTCCCATGGCTCACTTGGTGTGTCATGGATTTCTTTGAGGTTACTGAAATTCAGTAAAACTCATAACAGTAGTTGACAGTAGTGGCATTTAAATGGGCCAGCAGACAGTCAAGAGTGGTACTAAATTTGACTGGAAAGGGTTAATGGATCTTTTGCACAAAAATAGATCACTAATTGTACACTTAAATCTTAACTCATCATAACTTCATCTTATGGATGAAAGTATTTAACCTTTAAGTGACGGCCCTTTAAATTCCGGTACCGGCAGTGGGACAGATCTGATTTAAATACCCGCAATATTAAAGCAATAAAAACTGTAATCATTTTCTAAAATTGCTGTGATTTCTACAATTTTTGTGATAAACAAACCAAATAAACGCTGTTTTTTTCTAGAAAGAATACAGAATCAGATATTGTAATTTAGAGACTTTATAAAATGTGTAAAACTTTTTAGACTGACTCCAAGTATAAAATTCCCAAATTTGTCATCAGCCTACAAGAATTCATATAGTTCTTGGAAGCAAGAACGCTCTATGCAGACGTGGCAACACAGCGGATGGTTATGAAGATGATTATGTTTAGTCTCGCATGTCTCGAAGCATATACACGTACCTTCTTTGGTATGCAGAGATGTGGGCCTGTATATCTCCGTTTATAAGAACGCTGATTGTTTATACTCAACAATTTCTCTGTACTGACCAGGCTCGGTTAGTTTATCACAACTCTCAAGGCCAAGTACAGCCAAGCAGTGTCATAGAGCTTCAAAGTTACGCAGCGAGAACAGTGATATTGTCAGCTCACCATGGCGTCGTTTCGTTTGGAAGATTCAGACATTTTTCAACTCATATATGACTCAGAATCAGATTGTTTTACCGATAATTCTGAGAGTGGCGTTGAGGAAAGTGATTCAGAAATGGATTTCGAC
>NW_019729897.1:86494-102343 GCF_002891405.2 Cryptotermes secundus
GAAGAACCGTCTAGATAAAGTGCGTGAAGTGCGACGTCGGACCCTGGATTTCCGGATGTTTCCAAGATTTCCACACAAAGCCAACTTCCGTTAGACAACGCAGGTGGGAAGACAGACAACTTATAAAGCTGGTGACCAAAAATCATGTAAGTAGAAAAAGAATTTATAACTTAAATTAGATTTTAAGAAAGCCGGCCGCACGCGTGGACTGCGCGACGACATATGGCGTCATTCGTCCCCTTGACTTTATTTTCATGACGCCATATGGTGTCGCTCGGCTCTTAAAGGTTAAAGGTGATACATTTTTTTCAGAACTCCTTGTTAAATGTGACTTACAGTTAAGTCATCTGAGGTAGAATATGACCCAAAGAAGATTTGAAATTACATAGTTCTGAATTAAAAAAGAACAATGTAGCTCAAACTAGAAGTTTTCAGGAAATTACTGAAAGTATGATTACCTAGGCTTGTGAGATTCCATTGCATCTGGAGTAGAGCTTCTCATTGTTGGTAATGAGCCAAATGACACATGTTTTGAAGTTTTTCTTGGGGTTCCAGCTATGTTTTGTGCAGTGGTAGACTGTGACAGCACAAAAGTTATTACAGAGTCTTTATGCATTCTGTATATGAAGTGCATACTGGGAAGGTACATTGAAAAGGTCAAGTCTGTCTGTTCATCTCTGCATCTGTATCTCCTCCAAAACATTTTTAACAATGGAAAATTACTTGTGTAAATATGTATTCCCCCACCGAACCCTTTCACTAAATATGCTGGACCTAGATATTCTCATGAAAAATTACATTCCTAGTCATATTTTTCAGCAAATAAATGTTCTGCAGCAACAGGCCGATAATTTTTTTTGCAATACTGTTACTTTATGAGTACAAACATACTGAAAAACTCTAACCAAAAGAAATGTTTGTAGCCCATAGTGTTTCTTCTCTTCGTTGTTCAGTATGAATGGGGTCTTAAGGAAACACATTATATTGTGAGCATACCTGGGAAGTTCCCCTTTTTGTTTCTTTTTATGTCAACGAGAATTATTTTGCCTTTTACAAGGCCACAACTCTCAGTTTCATGTAATGGAAAATTAAGCAGTGTTAAATCACCTACACTACACAGAATCATTCTATTCTCTTATGAACATACAAGCAAAATTCTCAAGAATTTGTTCACATTCAAACTTACTCCTGGAGTTGAGTCACCCGTCAGAAACTCTGGAAGATATGGGGATGTAAATCCTGGGCTGGCCTGGCTGCCTACTGGTGAACCAAGTGTCATTGGCTCCATTTCTACAAAATTAACAAAGATGTCACAATTTCTTGATACAAGTGAGAATAAAGTATTACGAGACATGCCCCGCTTTATGACTAGGACACTAGATTTTCAGCATTTATAATTTACGGCCTCCTTTTAAGGAGGTGTTTTGAGGATATCACGCTGTCTGTGTGTGCACATTCTCTTTCAACTTTTGAATAAGATGAATTATTTTCACAACATTTGTTATGAACATTGTGCTACCAGAAACCACACCAACTTCATACTTTTCAATTTCCTACTGTCAATAATATTGAATTACAGCATCCTGTTGCTCATCACTTACTTATTCCCATTACTTATTATCCCTCTCACATGTAACTTGTTTTTTAAAACCTTTAAGTTTTAAGTATTAAAATCTTTTATACACCACTTATGTATGCACATTACATGTTTCGACAAACATTGACCATCTTCATACGACTCTAAAACTGCTGTACTTCCATCCGTCAAGTTCAATTATTGGAGTAGGCCCTTGCCTATGCACACATGTCCTGTGGTGATGGGTAGTCCTTCCTATTGTGTTGTGTGTAGCTGTTATGAATCACTTCCTTCCCTGATATTACCAGATTTCTATTGTCTCCCTTAGTGCTGGAATATCCATTGTACCCAAAGAGAACTCTTTTACAACTGCTGGGACATGAGTTTTACATGCAGAAAATGGAGTGGACTTCAATTACACCTGAACTATCTTAACACTCAACATGCGGTTATCTGCATGTCTGTCTTTCCATCAGAGTTTAACTGCTGCAATGTGGAGCTGTTGAAAATTACATCATTTACAAAAGTAAAGTATTTTAATCTTAACAAAATTACCACTGAGCTTGCATAATCTCTAATTTCTGTTGGTCTGATATGCCCCTCCCCACTTCTGTGTTCACATCTCCATGCATTTTCATGCTACAAGCTTACACAGTGAATCGATTGAACACACTCTAGCTCCGCATAAATGCTGCACTTTGTATCATTGTGATCTTTGGTCAGGGCATACCCATTCAGAACCTTAATAGTAACATTCAAGTTATCCCTCTGCTTAACAACAAACCATTAAGGCGTATAAAAGGAGCGGGCTATAGCACTCTTTTAAGGTTTCGTATTCCTTGGAAATGAGTGGTGCACTTCATACACCACATACACCTTCACAACTTCACAAGTGAGGAAGTCTACAGTACTACAGTGCGAAAAAATGAGCAGGCATTAAATGTCGTTATGAAGAAACAGAGTTAAAATTGACGAAATGAAAAAGTAACTGCATTTTATTTCTAGATACTTCCAATGTGTTATTTACTGTACTCTTTGACTTACTCTACGCCCTGCTTCTCAGATTTATCGAATTAACTATCCACAAATCATATTCAAGAGGAAGAAACAACTGCACTCACTCCATGCAACACTGTTATTTAAAGCAAACCACCTACAATACTCTTCCTCGGTAACAGTCTGCAATTACGTAGCCTGACACGCGAGAAAAAAAAAACTAACTCTTCAAATTTTTTGCGGCATTGCAATCACTGGCAATCACAGTCTCACACACGCTCACACAATAACCGACTAAACACAGATGATAGCACCGCCTAGCGGTAAAGTTTTGTGGGCACCTTGTTCCATGGGCATGCACGGTGAGAACCAAAGAACTATCCACGGATCACTACTACGTTCTGTTGAAGGGACCGCTACTCTTTGTATTTACTGAATGCTTGTCATTCAACCATTTTTATTCCTTTCGTTAACCATCCTGATTTATCATTTTTTTTTTTTAGAATTTTATGGGGGGAAAGAGATTTACAAAATGCGAGATACTTAGTTAAAAAGAACTGTACGCTCTATTTACATACGTACATACACATATCATACTTCATTCTTAACTGCTTATTAAATATTTCTGTATTTCTTTTAGAGATTTTTCTTACCTTTACGTTCATAACCTAAGCAAAATGGTCCAAATACTTTGTCCAGCAAAAAACTATATAAAGAAATATCAAGTTACTTATAAACGACAGATTTATTCAATAAACCATTCCTTTAGGCTCCATGATAGTTCCAAATCCACAGTATATCTCTCACCAATTCAATGCTTTTCTTCTTACAGAAAGTGGATAGGACGTTAAATCAAAATAAGAAGTGTAAATTTTGTCACGATACTGTTAGTAATAAAATATTAAGGACAAATAACACGTTTCTCACACCAATTACTGAAGATGCGGTTTTACATGCAAATAGTAAGCTAAAAGGTAAAATTCCATTAAGAATTATGCTATTTTCAAGAAATTACTTTCTCTGGAAATAAAATCCAAATATCCAATCACTCATACTCAATTCTGCCTGATTAACCATACAACATTAGGCATTCTTCAACCTGGTTCACTGGGTTATAAAGTGAATAAACTTCATAATCAATGCTACTTTGATTCATATTCATAGATAAGAAAATAAGATAAAAAATAATAAAATCTTGTCCTACTATTTCTTTCATTTAAATTATTAACAATTTTTATTTAAGCAATTACATGTGAAGAATGTCGTCTTCTGGGTTTAGGTGCCATGTATTCTTCGTTTTGGCCGACGTTTCGGAGGAACATATCGCCTCCATCTTCAAAGCAGTTGAATGGCTTGGAATGCAGAGAGCAGAAATGAAGAATACATGGTGCCTAAACACAGAAGACGACTTTCTTCATAGTCATCGCCGTGAAAACCTCAAAACTTACAATTACATGTGAAGTCTGAGTTTCAAGTTCAGTTGTCTCTCTTGTTACTTCACATTTGTGCACATGGAGAAATCCACTTTGGCAGAATGATTTTTCATGAATAAGAGTGATATACTTTCCTATAGTTCCTTTTTGAAAACTGCGATCCATACTGGACAAGTTCAAACAAAAGTTATAAAATAAATTTCAAGCTCACTGTGATACACTTGAAGCACAATGAACAATGTGGACTTTGATACTATTGTAGAGGTGCGTCCACATTATTCGTGCTTGTGTGACTCACTATGCTCGCAAGTAATGTGGACAATGTGACAAGTCATGAGACAAGCAAATTTTAAAAATAAAAACTATAGCCGATAAATTAAAATGACTACAGCCTATACACACTACAAGTAAATATATGGATCCTCACACAGTGAAGCCTGGGGAGCGACTGAAGTAGTGTGGACGAAGATTTACAAGCACAAGTAAAAGCCAGACGAGTCTCCCGATGTGCACAAGCCTAGTGAGCATGAGCATGAGTAACATGGACGCGCCTTAACATTTTCACAAACTGCAGTAACTCTAAAATTATACTTTTCATCCACAACGGGCAAGAAGATTGTCTCCATTAGTAATGTACAGCAATGTACATATATACTTTAGTCAGTTTGTTCACCTTTGCAATCTACTTACCTCTAAGCTTTCAACTAAATAAGACAATGCAAAGTGAATTTGTGAATTTCTTTATTTTTAAGTTTTCTTCTCAATATTATAATTGTTTATGCCAATTCAGTACAGAATAGAATTCATTCAAATTTTAGTTCCATCTTGACAACTCACATTTTAATGTTTAAAAATCACAGAACTGTAAACCAAAATAATCATTACTATTTTCTTTAATTTCAACTGTTTTGTTTTTCTTCAATCACTAATGTAATTATGACAACTTATGCTGACAAATTAAAAGTCCTTTATCATAAAAATGTGTTATATTTTAACAAAATTCATTAAGAATCTTGACCATATATCTTTACATGATATATGTTGTTATTGTACCATAAATTAATTAGCATCAACTTTTCAGCTTCAAAATATTAATTAAGCATTACTCATCAATATGATTTAATAATTTTAATCTGAAAATGGTACAATTATTTTCATTACTTGAGAATTACTTCTCAATTACCAAATACTGGGAAATAAATGTGAACCCAGTTCTCAAAGCCCATCTAAGGGGCATGTTTACTCACTGTTGACAACCAAGATGCCTGTACATGTGAAACTGGAGATTTATACAAATCAGTTATTAGCCAAATATAACAAATACATTACAGTATGGGACAAAATTAGACTACCATTAGAGAGAAAATTATCATCATCAAATTTGCTTCATATCAGAAATAAAGTGATACTGCACTTTACATTACTGATAGTTATGTAGTTATGCACAAGAAGAAACATTACAGAATTCACTAAAGTGTGATATATGTGTGATTTCACTTCAAATTATATGGCACAGAAAAGCTACAGCAGGCATATCAGCATGAAAAATATAATATGCTTATGCAGGGGCAAGTAGCACCTTGGTTGTTTTAGTGTTTTTATATATGGGTGCAATTGGTATTTTCCTTACTTAGGGAATGTCATACCTCTACACCCTATTAACTAATGTACAAATAATAGTCATAGGTGACGACTTCGCAATCAGCAACTACTAACAGTTGTAACTGGCAAATTACATATGAAACACTACAATACCATTTTATTTTTAACTTCTCAAGACAGTATTTTTGTAACAGAAACAAATTGCAAGTAGTTATTGCCTCACTTGGGTTTCTAAATCCTACACTTTTTAGATCTACTGATATTATATCTTCAGGCACGCATTCTGAAGTATTACTGCAAGAGTACATCACATGTCTAAACTTTTTTGCACAACAGAATTTCATTTGATTGACCAAACAGAGCTGCATCACTTTTCAACCACCTCCCCCCCACAATAAAAAATTGAAACATTTTATTTAGATCAGAATTTTAAGTCCATCACAATACACAATTTTAAGTGCAAGACAATAACAGCATCTACAGAAAGATATCCCAAATGAGGTACCTGCAGGTTCTGAGTTCAGAACAGAATTACTGTCACCTAGTATCAATATCCATCTTGGAAAGACAATTACAAAATATGCAGCTCTCACTACTGAACTCCTAGAATGTAAATTCAGACTTCAGTTCCACATGTAAAGTGTAAAATATGCACCAATCTTTGAACTAATACATTGCAGCACTGACATTTTAACTTAAAAGGATCTACCATTTAGTTCAAATTTAGTCATATCTTCATGGCCTGTTTAAAATGTCTTCTTTCAGCTTTTGGACTCTTAGCCACTTGAAGCACTGAAGTTGTTCCAACATACTGACATATACAGCCATTATTATTTTCATAGTGATTCAAGGTGGAAGGGAAATGCAGCCCAAAATATAGTCTTGCAATGCAAGTATGGGTGCGTGTGTGGAGAGTGGTGTTATCCAGGAATGACTGCAATGTACACTGAAATGTCTGCACAACTTCAACACACAATGCAGCTAAACCCAGAAAGCCAAAATTAGAAAAGATACAAAAAAAAAAAACCATGAATATGAATGCCACTTTACCACTCTTACTGGAACTCTGTTAGACATTTAATAGTTACAAACCTGTATCAATAATGTGTTAATTATCAACAGCTACTGTACACTGTAAATTAAGCACAGGAAACAAATACAACAATTTTATAAACTGTGCACAAGTCATAAAATTAGAGTTACAGTTATACTACCTGTCTGTTATTAAATTTGTTAGCCATCATTTCATTTTACTGTACTGTACTAAATCTACACTTCTATGGAGAAAACAAAAACAATTTAATATATTGAAGCACGTCAATGTTATACCCACACGAAGTCGACACTTATGACACACATTTAAAACACACTTCCAGACTCACTTAAGTGCAGTACCTTTGAAGAATGTAAAGTTACAAAGTTCCTATATTATTAACAGCTCAAACTTTAAGACTGTAAACATGTAACATGCAGGATGTGATAACATTAGTTTTCTCAAGACAGTCCAATGTGTGGCAATATTGCAAAGCTCTCTTTCAGAGAAATATTCTGATGATGAAAAATTAGATGGTGTTAAATCTCTGCAACCAAACCATAAATTTACATGAACACTTCTAAAATATACTGATTAATGATTTTTAAGAAATAAAAGTATTAATGGGTTAACATGATATTATTTTAATCGTGTAATAAGATCATGTGGGCCACATAAATTTGCTTCAGTCACACAGCTCAAACTGCTGTATACTGCTGACATTTTTGGGTTTTATAGAGAACAGTTTTATACTCAGTCAGAAAGAGTTTAATTCTAAACACAAATATGTCCTGCTTCCATAAATTATTAAAAGGATAGATATAATATGAGTACAGTGTACTGACTCATTAAATAAAATAACATCTGACTGAATACAAATGATTTTATGTTCTTACAGTTACAGAAATAATGCACTCTATATACCAGGAAACAGTTGTCCTTTCCTTCAATGGCACTGCATACACACATGCACACACAATTATTACATCTGTCAGGGGAACTGTACAACGTTATGGGCACTAACATGCTTTCAGTTCCACTCCTTTCTTCCCTTCTTCATTTTTACACCCATGTAAATATAAAAGAAATACCACCTATTCCAGTGGGTATTTTTAACCACTTCACTAATTTTCTATCAATTTTAGAAATAACTGCAACAAAGTTTCTGAAAAGTTTGAGGATTTACGTTTTAATTACCTTCACAATGCTTCATCACAGTTTATCATTTTCATAGGAAACATTCTTTCAAATTAAACAATTCCTAAATAAAAAACTGCTTTAGAATTCAGTTTATGCAATAATAGTAATAACATCAACATAACGATAATTATGAGGGAAAGAACAGTTCCATGAGAGAATATGCTGGATGTCACAAAATGTAAAATTTGGGCCAGGCTCAAAATGACCATATTCTTGTGTGGTGCATTAACAGACTAGTAATAGTAAACAGTTTCTTAATGCCTGTTATTCCACAGTTTCACTCAAGTACCCCTCCTGGCACAGTTTTAGTGTAGGGCACCCACATTTTTACACTTTAAACTATATGGTCATTCTGAGCAGTTTTCAGACATCTGAATTACTGATACACACAGCTTCCATACCATTTAATGACCAAGTATATACCCATAACATCACAAAACAGTGACACCAAGAGATCTGTGGTGCTGGGTTTACATTAAATGGTAAAATCATATCTAAATTTTGTTACTTTCTTCTTATGTTCAAAGTGAAACACTGTGGTTTCAACGTAGAAAATGCATTATTTTCAAACATTACCATATTAAATGGATTTATTTGAAATGTGTTAGCAAAGAGCTCAAATAATATTCACATCCATAAAGCTATGGGTACTAGAACTATGCCACATTATTACCACTTCTTAGCACACAAACTGTATTCACTATAAAACCACGACTAATTTCAGCACCCTTCTGTTCAAAATGTAGAAGCCTAATAAGACTATCATTACACACTATATGATGTATTTAATTTCACATTAAATAATAGGATAAAACACACCATCAAGATCCATTTAGTTGGTTCAAAATTTCAGTGTCTCACAGAACTCCTGATCAAGTGTTTACTTTGGTTTTAGAAAGAAATGGGAACACTGTTAACAAACAATTCATGATCATGAGCCAACACAAACATTTGTTAGGAATTTTAATCCTTCCCTCCTCCAAATTTACAAAACAGTAACACTTAATAAAATCTATGTATGCATACATGCACAGTTCTAGTAATTACCACAAAGCTTAATGTACAAAACTTCGAATAGTGCCAGGAAGGTTCATAAGTATTAAGTATGAGGACAGCTCACCTCTTTACAATATAGGCAATATAAGGCTCCATATATTATTGTATTCATTAATTAAATAATGATTAAAAACACAACACAAGAACCTACAACTATCATTTGGTTCATCTGTTAACAAATTTTACATGCCATAGTGAAATGATGTACCCACAGAAACAAATTCTTTATCATAGATGCTGGATGCTGGTTGCTCTGTTAAAATTGCTTTATGTGTACGCCATTATTAAGTATTCTGAGGTACTGCAAAATTAAATTAAGTGCTTACATTTTTGTATGACAACATTACCAATTTGTCAAACAAAATATCAACTATAATTTTCCAAAGAAAAGTCAGTAAGACTAGAAAACTGTTAAAAAATATGAGCACTATCAAGAATGCACACAGATGAAACTGCTCCAACAAAATTAGTATGAAATGTGTCATAATGATTGCTAGTGGTGCATTTTACATGAACATAACACAAAAACATTTACAAGAATGATACAAAAGTCCTTTCCCATATCTTCAGTCCCCTTGATGTACCTGTTCCTTTTATATACATTGAAAAGTGTGAACATTGTTTAAGTAAGACCTGCTCGCAAATATAGCCGATCAGTTGCCAGTGATCACATGGCTGTGTAAATGCAAAACTAGCAGGTGACCATGAGCTGTGCAACAGTACAAGTGCCACACAGCTAAATGCCAGCAGTTCAAGTGCAGAATCTGCCCAAACAGCAACCAGAAGCCACCATTCAATTCCTTAGTGCTGATGCTCAAGGATCCTTAGATCCACATAAAAGCACACTGTCAATGTGAAACCTTCTGAGACCTCTGTACAACCATAAAGAAAACATCCTGGCATGCTCATGAGGGGTGTCCAAGAGGCCCACATTGTCCATGCCACACTAAACTCCATGTACTGAATGGTGATGGGCCATACAGCCTGGAGATGTCACTTCTATAGTTCAGGGCTGGACAGACATCAGCAATGCAGTGGTGTAGTGGTGCAACAGCCCACAAAGTTCACTGCAGAGGGGACATACTGACAGGTGCAACAATGGGATGCCTGCCTCAATGCCCAAGGGACTACTTATATATTTAATGGCCCAGAACAATCCTCAAACAGATTTCATTTAAACAAGCCTCATACCATCTGTTCTAGCACATATTCTCTTTCGCATATATATATTGTGACGTGGATGGCACAACGGGAAGTGGGGGGGGGGGGCGTGAACTCTGTGGTCTCGCGAGTGATGTCACATACCCCCACTCCTTCCACCAGTACCCAACGCTTGGTAAACATCCCCCCCCCCAACAGTGACGTGGCAGAGGAGCAGCTACAACAGGCAACCATTGTTTTCTGTGTTGTCCGTGCCGGGGCTAAATAAGGAGCAGCGAACACTATTCAGTAGTGAGTGATTAGTTAGTGAGTAGTGAGTGTTTAGTGAACCAGTTACTAGAGAGAGAATAACCAGTTAGTTGAAATATAGCAGCAGTTGTGGGAAGAAGACCCAAACGCATGGTTGGAAGATTTGATGTGATAATCTGTGATAGTGCGCGATAACTGAGAAGTAACCAGTGAAGACTTATTGTGTGACTTAAAGACGCTGTGTGTGCTGTAATACAGTTATATTGGGAGAGACTTGTATAGCTCCTGCGTTATAAATATATGAAGACTACTGAAAATAGAGTGAATAGATTATTGTGCAGGGTTTATAAATTGTGTAAACCTGTAGCTGTGTTATAATTAATTGTAGTTACGATTTGTAGGTTGTTAAACAAACCAATTAACAATCTTTACGGCGTCTTCAGTAGCAAAACATGTTACAATATATATATATATATATATATATTTACTTATAACAATGTCACATTCCTACATACAATATAGGGACTGGAGGTGGATGCTGGCCATACCTTTTTCAGTGATTCCCAAATCTGAGAACAACTGCAAATATAATCCCTCCAAATGAAAATGTTTTTATGTATACACTGAAGGCAAATTTGGACAATTTACACTAATATTCCTAATATTCTGTGGTAAATTAGGTATTGCTTACATCTCCCCAAATTCTCGCCTGCCCCACACAAGGGAAACTATCCAAATTTAATGTAACAACCAGTCAATATAGCAGCCTAGTATTACAAAACAGGGGTACACAACTGCAGCTCCTACATCTACTGCAACAACAGAGTAAAATTTACACATGTCATTACACACTGAGTGCTTGACAGTAATATCATCATAACAACAGCTCTGATATTTCCATTAACTAAGAGTTACCATGTGATGGTAATCCATGGCTTGGAAACATTAAAAATCTCTATTATGTGGGGACAAAGGCAAGTTTCTACATAAAGGAAGTATTTTACGTAATGCCTTAAAAAGGTACTACAAAATTATTAAGTAATAGCTACATTAACTATTACTATATTTTCAGGTTATTGATATTTAAAAATCAAAATTAATAGAACAGTACATTATAACCTGTAAAAGAAACAAACGAAAAAACGAGAAGTATTTCAGTTATGTACTTTCAACACAACTATCAGCCAAAACTTCTTAAAAAAATAACATCAAAACGTTTTACTTCAATACAGCAGTTATGTATGTTGGTGCATTGCCATATACATTTCTAACTCTGGTACATCCACATCACTCGTTAAGATGCGACACACTAAACCAAGCTGATGAGAGATTACAAATAATACCAAATCCCCTTATTCACACTAAAATATTCTGCACTAATAGTGTGAGCAGCACTTCTAGTCCATGCACCCTTTCCCTGCTCAAATGACATGTGATAGCATTTGACAAATAACAAAGATTAGATGTGAGCTCCTCACATTGGCTATGAAGAGTTCTACCTTCTGGGATATATCATATACTCCAAGAAAGGTCAACCTATTTTCGATGAACATATCACCTCTATCTTCAAGGTTGAAGAATAAGCCACGCAAGAAACCAGCATGAAGCAAGTAGCAAGGGTTGCTCTGCTTGCTGCCTGCTTCATGCTGGTTTCTTGCATGGACTACTCTTCGGCCATGAAGGTGGAGGCAACATGTTCACCTGAACCTTTACTGCCTTTCACTGGACTACACAATGGTACATCCCAGAAGACAGAACTCTTCTACAAAACTTAGTTTTAGAGCTCTGTTTCTGTTCCTCCTGCCCTTATTGTCTCTGCTTCTATCTCCCTTTCTAACACTGGTATGAGGTCACATGGCATCATTATTCCTCTTGAATATTTTTGTGCAGGGACTAATCAACTGCTCTAACTATGTAGTCACTTGTAGCACACCTACTCTTGCAAGAATACATGGTTACAATCATTCCTTACTAAAAATATCCTACATCACAGTCAATCTTATCTTGCGACAATTTCATTCTAGTCAAGGCAAGAGTTTTAAAACAAAGTGTATGAACATTTTAGAATATTAAACTACATGGTTCATTCCATTCTGTGTTGCCAGCACATTTTTATACACTTTTATTTTATTAACATACATAGACTATATCAACTGAGCATATGGCAACACCATAGCAAATTTTATCTAAAATGAGAACTACCCACAGCCCCTTCCACTGTGCTATTTAGGTAGGATGAAGACACCAAACAAGGAAATTACAATACAAATGTAATACAATGACAAATGCAGTCTCTTAGATATGATATACTGCTTTATGACTGGTAAATAAAACACAAACTAGAAAAGTAAAAAACAAGTAACTTTCAAGCAGTGAACAATAAAATAAATATTACTACTGTGACTGAAAAATGAGAGAAAGAAAGGAAAGTGGGAATAAATATGTCATTACTTTTAAAAATATTAATATCCCACCTGGGGTCAATAATCATTATTCTTTCAATCCTACCATTTTTATAAATATTTTCATGCTATTTTGATTTTTGTAGCACAAATTCCCACAATTCACCAGCACAACTTTACATTCTCTAAGTACAAGTCCAGTGCCTGGCTACCATATATGCACACACAATGCAGTACTTAAAAGAGGCAAGCATTAAAATATAAACTGCAATAACATGAGTTTCTTTTGTATTAACTACTACTTCACATCTCATATAGCATTCATACACACACATGCTCACATACAAAATTATAGGTATCAAAATCAATTTTGATCATTCATATGTGAAGCTGCCCCATAATGCACAACAAGAAACAAAGCACAGGGACATTAATCAAAGGGGATTCGGTATCATTTATAACCAGACCAATAGTCCACAATCTTGAGAGTGGAGTATATCAATAACGCATGATTATTTTCCTACATGAGCTCTCTCAGTTAAGATTATTCAAACGTGAAGCTAACTGAAATTCAAAATCTTGTTCTCGTTAGAACTATTTATTTCTGCTTTGACATTGGTCTGACAGGTGAGCGTCAATAATGCAAATCTCTGTATTGGGATATTATATCATAATAGAGCATTCTATCTGGGAATGTCTCAATCTCACAGAAACTGTCAGGATGTAACATGAAATACATCAAATGCCTCCTGAGTATTTCAAAATACCTTATGCTATAATCCCACAAGAAATTCGCAAATATGAACTGAATTCACATAACACTGGATTATGCTCCAGGCTTATGTTCACAAACTCACAGGAAGTTGTTTACTAATTACAACCTAATTTCACTATAAATTTATCAATGTTAATGCCTAAAGAGATGTTACCTTTACAAAGTAACAGGTCGCAGAGCCTGAGCACTTCCATGAAGGAATGGACAGGCAATTCCCTTCAAGCAAGACGAGTCTGCCCAGAACCTGCACGGGACGGTAGCCAAGTCATGAGAGAAGCGGCAGTGTGGACGCCTACAACTGCCCTCAAGATAATAGCTGCATGCTCGCTGACTTGCTGAATGCCTCCTGATGCATCAAATAGCAACAATATTAATAAATTCTATATACAGCAAAAACCCCATTCATTGTTCCTCAGTTTAAGGTTTTCCCTCAATAACATTCAGTATCAGCGGCCTCACATCAAGAGCCCCAGTGTTAAACTTCCTCCATTTAAGATCTTCCTTAATTTAGTGTTTAAATTCAGTGCTCCTCAAATGGGAATTTTGCTGCATATCATAACTGCCAGATATCATAAAATATGGAACCCTGGTTCTATGGTTCTTGCGGCCAATGCCAAAAGCAAAACATGTGACACATAACTTAATAATGTCCTTCCTGAAAAAAAATTAATTTATCAGGGTAGTTTGACAGTATCTGCAATTAATTTGTTAAAATTAACACAATAAATAACTCCAAAGCATTATTCCTCAACACAGTCCTCCTGCTCTATGCAGTTGGTCCAGCATCATGCAAGCTCAGGTATGCCACTGAAGAAAAACGTTTCTGACTTGGTGGCAAGGCACATCCTTCAACCCATGGTTAGTGGCAAAATGACAACTTCTTCAGATCCAAATAGATGAAAAGCTAATATAGCAGAGTCAGGGCTGCTTGGTGGGTGTTTTGAAAAACAGCTGTTGGAGTGACTCAGGAGGGTGGGTGGCACTACAGGGGCAGGTACAGTCATGCACCAAAGCAAGCATTTTTGTAGTTGTCTTCAGCATTTACTCAAAACTGCTGGCTCCAACTCATGGTGCATCTCACTGTTCACTGTCACATGATTTTTCACATGGTACTAGTTCATGAAGATAAGTAAAAGTGTCAAAACAGTCATGCCTATGCTGTTTTGTAAGGTCTTTCATATCCCATGAGTGACATGTAAACCAAAGAAGATGCAAGGGTTCTCTGTTCAAGAAAAAATGGACATTATAGCTCAAGCAGATGCTAATATGGAAACACACATTGCACTGGATGGTAGATTAGGGCTTGAGTGCCATCAACACTGAAGACTATTGTTTAAGACACGAAAGTTGCCAAAGTGTTACACACAGCATGGCATTTCAAGAGCTGGAGAGTTTGTTGGCCACATGGTTTAAACAAGCTAGAGGCAGCATTCCAGTACCAGTGGCACAAACATGTGAGAAAGGCTCTACACATTGCCACAAGGTTGAGCACTGAAGATTTTAAAGCTTCTAATAGCTAAATCAACAGTTTCAAGCAGTGACATAGTGTTGTGTACAAAACTCTACTGGAAGAGTGCAGAAGCATAGAGTCTTCAACAGCAGGGGAATGAAGAAGGAACAGTTAATCAAAATTGAAGATTACAAACCTAATATTTATACTGCTAATAAGACTTGGCTCTTCTTCATGCTTCTGTCTAACAAGACACTGAGTGTGAAAGGGGAGCCTTGCAATGGTGGAAAGAATTCCAAGGAGAGGATAATTATTGCATTAGCCTGCAATGCTGATAAGACCGATGGACATCCCACCATCTATTACTGGAAAGGTTGAAAACTCTTGTTGCTTTAGAAATGTCACAAAGTTGCCCACAAAATGTGTAGCCAAACAAGAGAGCATGGGTTACAGATGCCATCTTTACTATTTAACCGTTCAGCGTGGTTTGACGTGTATGTTTCGTCAGGTATTTAAATCGTCTGGGGGGGTTCGACATCTATGTTTCGTCCAGCTGCACACCTATGTTATAACGCCCATAATAATTGATGGTTTTGCTGTAGATTGTTAGATTTTACGCTGGCCTGTTGTCAGTAGAACAGAGTATAATAAGCCACGAGTTTAGCTGCGCTAAGTCATCGTTACATATGCCTGTCTTGCAGCAAATTCCTGTTGCTCTTGCGAGCGGTTTCCTCGTTCAAGCTGTTATGAATGGCGTGTTTTCTTTGCTATGAAGTTATAAACAGCAGAGACGTGATATATGCTGTGTTTATAATATCATATTGCCCTGAGCTGGCCACACTAACACACTCAATTGGAATTCTTAGAAGAGGGATGTCCAAAAATTTATTCTTGCAAGATCGATTGATTTCGCACA
>NW_019729897.1:102909-180295 GCF_002891405.2 Cryptotermes secundus
CTCATATTATAAGGTAAGGTTATAAAAACCATCTTTTAAGATCATTTTAGTGAAAGTTTCATCCTTCAAGGCGTACCATTCACTGCTCAAATACTAAACAACCTGCTTCCATTGCCAAGATACAGGGCGCTCATATTATAAGGTAAGGTTATAAAACCACCTTTTAAGATCATTTTAGTGAAAGTTTCATATTCCTATCTCATATAATTTAAGAACAATGATGAACAAATCATTTTCGAGCAAAATTTAAATGGACGGCTGAATATATTACCGCCGGAGAGACGGCCACGGAATTTAAATGACCGCGCGAAAGGGTTAAGAGCTTCACATGTCAAAATGAGTTCCCAAAACAGGAGAATCTCACTCTTCATTGACTAGTATGTTGTTCATCCCAAAGACACAACCTACTTAAAGAATGTGAAAGTTATTCCCCCTCTCAAAACTGCAGGAGCATCCTCCAACCACATGACCAGGGAACATTCAGGTTTTTCAAACATTATCACTACAGCCAACTTGTATGAAGATTTCTATGACTGGTCAAAGTTCCTTCATAACACAACACTCATGAAGGTAAATGTTCTGGACACACAATATTTCACTGTGGAACCATGGTACTGTACCACGCATATGACAACAGTGAACTGATTTCAGAAATGTGGACTCAATTTAATACAAACCACTGATGGCAGAGACACAGCAGAACTTTGTGTAGCCAAAGATGACTAGGGTCAGCTGCAAGTGTATCATTTCAAGAACACATACACTTTGATGATGATGTAATGTGTGAGGTGCAGAGCCAGAAAAAATTATGGATGAACAATTTACATCTGATGCATCTGAGGAGGAAGATGATAGTGGGAAAAGAGAACCTCCAGCAACATTTCTCTTGGCATTGGACTGATCCAACACTGTGACCAAATACATCGTGAAGTTTAATGGCAATAACATATGGGAGAAGTAAACCAGATTACATATTTAATGCCATACACTGAACTAGATTATAATTTTTAAAGCAATATATAGTATTTAATGTATTTAATTTCAACAGGAACATAAATTTTCTTGTCCTTGATTTTACATTAAGCTTAAATGGCCCCTTCAGAAATGTAAAATTCAGGTTTTCCTGTATTTCCTTTGGACACGTTAACTGGTCAGCCTTCTAGAGAAGGGTATATTAAAAGTTAAATTTAGAAAGCCATAAAATAATTTCATCCTAACTAAATCAGGATGTTTTTGAATTGCTGATGCATCATTCTAACATAAATTTTTGTCCTCTAACAACATTTACCACTTTCCCAACAGAAGACAGGGAAGTCATGGTAAAATCAAATCTAAAAGTGACTCCATAATGTCAAAAAAGCCAGGACTAATATAAAAACTAAATAAGCAGATAAGTAAGCCATACCTTTTGCGGTCCTTTTGGATTGCCTTTGCACTGAGGGGTCGTTCGTTTTGCATCCGCTCTTCTTCCAAGTCTGTAGATAGGGCAGCCATTCTTGGTAAAGTGCCAAAGTCATCCACAGACTGAAATAATATTACTCTCTAAATTACATGTAATTGGGACATAAGGGGATAAGCAAACACTGAACAAACCCAAATCTTTCACTACCTATCAAAGTACCAAATAAGAGAAACTGTAATCTGAACAGAAAACATACCTTATGAGTCAAAATGAATGGACTAGCTCAATGAATGAAAACACCAAGCTTACAGAAAAACGTGATTATGTGAAATGGAATGAAGTGGTTTAAAGTAAGGTCACTTGCTGGGTTCTTTATTGGTAATGAACTTTGGAATTCCATAACAGATGGGAAGTTCTTGAATAGTTATTGACTGCTAAGGGAAAAGAGTCTATGTTAGGCAAGTCCCTTGTCACTACAGCATGGCATGTTCTCTGGTTGTGGATGAAGACGACAACATCCAGATATGAAGGGTAGCTGTGAATATATTGTCACATGTTTGGAATAGGCACTTCCATGGTAACATAATAACAGTGGGCCGTTGCGTAGGAATTGCAGAAACAACGAAGCAGCGTTTCCCCGGAGATGAACAACAGAAGGCCGTTGAGTAACAACGCATGAGACGAAACTCGTTACCAGTGTATAAAGAGTGTTCCCAAAGCAACACATCGCCGAACACATGAGACTGAACCTTGGCGAGAGGTGTCCTCTACTGAGTCCACAGAACACCTGCATAAGCCGAGAGCCACAGACATCATACAACACAGTTCGGACCTAGTCGCCACACAAGACAGTTGAAAGATAGCCACCGCAGAATACAGTTGAAGTGACAACAATTGTAAGGTGTGTAAGATTGAGTGTCCAACAAAGATTTGCTATATCCGAGACCCATGTGAAGTTATTTGTCGCATGACAATATTGAATAAGCAGTCGTGGACAGCCGACAAGGGGCGGTCCTCCAGCCAAAGGGTCCAGTGTGGGGCTAACAATTGCTCACCGTAAAAAATAAGCTTGTTATGATATGTCACAAAGAGCCTCAGACCTGGACAGATTCTTTGGATAAACGACCTAAGCTAAAGAAAATGGACATGGGATTTGGGATATGAAATGTAAGTACATGCAATGATAAATTGTGTTAGTATTTTCTCTTGGTGGAATACTTTTAATTGTATACTGTCAATGCGGTTGAATGTGTACTACTTACACATCACATAGACAATACAAGTTCTTACAACAGTAAGAACTATACTGACATCATTTAGAAACATTATAAATATGAAAAACACCGATCACAGTAGCGCAGAAGGCATGGCAGTTCCCCCCAAAATTCACTGCATCTGATGATGGCTGAATAGCCCTAAACATGTAGTGCAGTGACAAATTTAAAAAAAGGGTTTAATTTTAAATCTTAACAGTGTTGCATGGTGAAAGGTAAACAAAAGAATCCTTAACACTACCTTCCTTTCCTTCACTACTGAGTGATGGATCGGAAGACTATGAGTGCAGCCAGCATCCTCCGCATACATCATCATCTCCTGGGTGGAGTCCTCAGGAGGATACATGTAACATGATTTCCTATCACCATCTGCTTCCTCCTGTTCAGGCCTCCAATCTGGTATAGATTCCTCTGCTGCTGTTGTGTCATCCTGCCAGTCTGATCCTTGATACAGGTGCTGCATGTAGCTTAGGTCTGACAAGAGCTGCTCCCCTTCCATTGTGAGCTCCTCACGAAGACGACTATATTGCAAACTCCTTACATCAGTTCCACCAGTGTTTGGCTCCTTGTCTAACAATGACTGGGGTACTAAAACACTCACAGGAGGCGACATGTCACACTGACACAGATTTGCTGAGGATCCTGGGCTTGAGTTCCAAATGCTGTACCTATAGTAACAAATATACATTGAAAGATGCCTGCGAATGAACCTCTTATAGTTTACTAATTACATTCACACCATTAAGGGAGGATACAGAAATCTGGGTAAAAACCGGTCAATTATTGCAGTTTCATTTTACTGTTTCAAATTATTCTGATACTGGAAGACTGCAAACATCATCATTTTATACCCCACAGTTATTTCTAAAGGCCATGGAACATGACTTTTATGTTGAAAAGATAATATTTTTAACAGAATAGTTAAAAGAGTTAATTTGTAGGCCAAGTTACATTCAAAAATTGCTTCTTGGAAATTAAAGCTTCATAACTTCAGAGGATTTTGGCAAAGAACTGTCATAGATATGAGGCTAGAATATCCTACTCAACAAGCAGTAAGATATACGAATACAACACTCCCTGCTTCTTAACTTCTGGCTGATCATTTCTCAGAACTCATCTTTTTCTATGCATACCTACAATACTGATATAACTCAGGATCTACTCACCCAATCTGAATGAAATTTTTACCCAATTTCTTTCAACAGATAATAAACATTCTCCAAGAAGAAAACTGTGCAATTTAGAGCATATGAGCTTCACAAAACAAATATTTTTATGCTAAAGAAATTAAATATAATAACCAGAACTAATTTCTAGGTGATGGAAGTTACATACAAAAGAAATCCACTTTGGAGATTAAAAATTTCTCCTTTAAGAGTATTTTGGTCAAAACTAGTCAAAAACCCAAAAGTAGGCCTTTCTAAAAATTTTCATGAAATATTACAAAAATTATGCTTTCCTATAATTTTGATAAAATCACGAAAGGTTCTGCGAAGATTACAACAATGTACAAGTTTTAGTTTTAATTTCAGGATCCTCCCCCCTTTATTTTGATTAGAATCTGGACACTTGAAGTCTGTGTAGACCAACAACTGCTCATCACTCTGCTGGTTCCTAATAAGATTCTTCAACGTGCAAAGTTTTTGTTTGTAAGGATCTGAAGGCAGCTTATACTAAATGGAAAACCTTGAAGAAACTAAGGAAAATTACAGTAAAGAGATGTCTAATCAACTGTCAATTGCTGTTCCATATAAAAAAAATCCTTTACATATATTGCTGCTGATAAAATGAAGGTCTCCATGGTGAGTAAAATGCACACAGGGCATAGCAACATTCCCTGGTATCTTAAGAAATTATAAAAGTATAAGCACTATATAATATTTGAGGTGTGGCACTAGCATGAATTCCAGTTCCCTCTTTTGTTAAAGGCACTTTGTAGCATGTATTGTGGTTAACCCTTGGCACATTTATGACCTGCCCAGTACTGCCTAGCAGCTGGCACAACATACACACAAAAACAAAAGAGCAATACAGTGAAACCACTATTACATTTTTTGCATTGGATTTTCTAAAATTAGATGCAAATTAATTTCTAAGCTTATCATCATGACAAACAACATGATTACACATATTACATATAATCATATAAACACAAATACAGAAACTTCTATTAGTGCAGGATTATCCAAAGCTAATCTCGTTTTCATCTGCTAGTAGCTGTTACGTACTTGATTTTGAAATCCATAATTTTTACAAGATTAAAGCAGGAACCATCAAATCAATTAAAATCAGGATCTTTGCATTAATGAATCATTCACTTCTTAAAGTTCCAAACATGTTAAACAATAAAGTGACATGAGCCATAACATCAGAAAAGGTGACCAGAAGTAAGAGTACACAAAATTCCCACAGCCCTCTTTTGAAGTTTAAACCTTACTAGATGCCTGTTTACAACTGGCATTTCAGCAAAGCACAAAATATACTTAATAATACAAACAAAATGAATACAGTAAAACTTTGTTATAACGCACTTAAAAACACAGCAGATTTGGACGTAATGCAGGCATAGTCATGTCTTGCAAATTGATTTTATTTACTTCCTTTTTTATTTTTTTTTAATCAATTTTATTCAAATGACTGTCTAGGCATTTACTCTGAGCAGGCAATACAACCTTGCACATGATCGGAGATTGGCTAAGGAGACACCAATGCTTTCCTACTGGATCTACAGAATAGCCCTCCAGTGTTGGAATCAGTGTGGTATGCTGAAAATACCATGCTCAGGCTAAGGTAATTAAATAGATGTTTCTGTAAGCTTCTTGAGGAAGGTGTTATTTCAACTCTCGTGCTTCCTTCATAGTTTATATTTTTTCCACTTTTGGGTATTTTACATTTGCAAAATATTAACATGTGTACCATGAAGAAACACCATCAGCTGTCAGGACAAAAGAAAATATCTCACTAGATATTGATAGTGTGGGTCTTCATTCTGTCTCTCGACACCTGCGTAATAAAATGCTTATCGATTTTCACGTTGAAGCCCACTTTCACTATTACACACTGAAATACATCAATATGGCTGAAAACTGGAATCACATTACAATTTTCAGTGAACTTCTCATATCTAATTACAGGAAACTATGTGCATCAGTTCATGGTATATATGGAAAAGTCTATTTGTTATGTAGATTTTGTAATCAGTCAATAATAGTCAAAAATCAAAACTGCCAAGAAACATTAAATAAAAGTCTCCCCACATGAATGGCTCTATGTGCATGCACTATGCACTTCCACCTTGCAGTTGCATAAATTACCTAGTGAGGCAAATGTATTCTGGAATGTGGACTACCATCTCTCAAGAAAAAGCAGTAGGGGTGCGGTTGAGGTACTATTAAGCATAAATGGGTTGGGTAGCAAACTTACAATCACAATTTGAGTAAAATTTATACAAGGTCATGGCTGGCTATGACTCTCAAGTGTTGATGAAAGTACCTGGGAAAACCCCATTTCATGCAAGATTTTTCAATACATGTGACATCAGGAATCTGGCAGTTCCCGTATTTCTTGCTATAATTAAGTTCCCAACAAAAGCCACATTCATTCTGCCACAACCCCACTGTACTTTAATACACTGCAAATTAAAACTTTTTCATTAGAATAAAATGTGTATCTTACCAAGGGTGAGGTTTGTCACTTCCTGCTGTTTCCCACACAGCTGACTCTGGTACCTGTGATGACTTTGGCCATCCCGTCTTCCACAACTGTAGATGATGGCTATTACTACCACATAAGCAGTGAGAGTTATTTAGCTTCCTTCGCACCACTCCATTCAAAGAATCAGGTCCTAAGCTACTATCAATCTTATTCTCATGCTGAAGGCAAGAGCTATGTTTCAGAAGAGAAGAATTATGTGACACATAAATATCTGTTTGTGGATGACACTGTGCAGAGTTCTTTTTATTTTCCATCCCTGTTGCATCTTCATAGCCGTCTTCCAAAGAATTTAAAATTTTTTCTGCAAAATGATCATCATCTGGAAAGTAGAAATCTTCAGGGTCATTAACAGCCCTAACATCTTGCCTACTTCTTTTTGTATCAACTTCCTCATCACTTTGTAGCATGTCTTCTGCTTCTTCGGTCTGACACCATTTTTCATTCTGACGCACTCTAAACTTTGGTATAAATTCCCTTGAGTTATCATGAATACCAGGTGGATGATCATAGCGGTAGCGACCCCCATATGCTTCTTTCTCTTTATATTCCATGTACTTGTTCGGGGTCTCCAAGCCAGCACCAGCTTCAGCCTCAAGATACAAAGTTCCACTCTCGCTTCTCTTAAATGCTACTTCTTCTAGATTAGTTGGAATTGCAAACGTAGTTCCATCTGCATAACCACCAACATTGTTATTGTTACTAGCATTTGTGCTATGGTGCAGCTCCATATTCTCTGTGTGGATAGGACGAAAATGTGTCCGTGTTGATGTCAACAAATCTTCCTCCTCTTTTTCAGCTTCCGACTTTCCTCCCTTACTAGCTCCACAATCTTTGGTTTCCAAATGATAAACATGTTCAGCAGATATACATTTCTTCTTCTCCTGCACTGTATCAGAACCAGATCGGTCTGCCAACAATCTTCTCAAGGAATTCTGTTTTGGAATGACCTCAGTAAAACTGCTGTCTTCTCTGTTATGATTCAGTGTGGTCAAACTATCATTGAGTACATTAGTATAAATGTTAAGATGACTCCCTATGGAATTATTCACATGACAATGGCCATCAGCAAAAATACCACCAAAAGGCGAATAACTGTCATGTGTGTTTGAGCTCACAACACTGGACCACTTTCCAGTTCCAACTCCTTGTGTAATATCACTTACTGTATAATTTACTGTCCAAGGTAAACTTGTGAAGAGTGAAGAGAAATTATCATACTTATTCCAATCAACTTTAGACCTGTCCTCTGAAGTAGGCACATCACAACACCTGCCAATTTCAAGAACATCCATATCCTTAAACAAAGGACCAGAAAAATTTTTTCCTTCACATTTAATGCCCTTTAACTTTTCTTCAGACTGACACTTATTTCCAACTACTTTTCCTTCTCCAACCACAAGAACTGTGTACTTGTTTTCCCCCACTTCCACATCATTACAGCAGGGGTCCATAGGTCTGATTTTTGAATCTTCAAAATGATCTGATACATTCTGTTGCTCACAATGTGTATAATCCATTCCAAAATCTTGTTCAACAGAATTTTCCTGTGATGGTTGATCAGACCAAATTGAGCTTGTGATATTAGTACCACACTGAATGAATGTGTTACTGGCTGAAAATACATTTTGATTCCGTTTGCTATTCAAGTTGTACAACTCCACTCTAAGATACTGTTCATTTGGAGATGACAGAAGTTGCTGAAAATCCAAGGGTAATTCCTGGTCACAATTTAATGTTTCCTCAGAAGAAAAATTACCTGGCGAAGTAGAGATATCATCTGGATTCCAAAGAGCTTCAATGCTATGATCAAACTTCGCAATTAGTTGAGCAAGATTCTGATCTTCTGTACCTTGTCCAGGAGACTTATGGTGCCACGCACCATCATCTCTTGCAACACAGCCAATCTGTAATTTCTCTTTCTTAGAATCAATGCATCCTGAAGAAACTGAGTGTCCTTTACCAGTCTGCCGCTCATATAACCTCCGACAAACAGCATTTTCTGAACCACCCTCTTGATGTGTTTGGAGTTCTTTCTCTGGTAGCACATTATCATCCACCTTACTGCCTTTGTTCTGTCTGTTACAATGGAAAATTCTCAACATGTCAAAACTGCTGTTCTCATAGCTTACTCCAGGGCAGAAGTCAGTATAGTTTCCATTTCGTTCACTTGCCATGTTCCATGCAAATCCATAGCCGGTTTCCTTCTTACCCTTAGCCTTTTCCTTCATCTGATTACCAGATTTCATGTTTTCTCTGCCCACCTCTTTCCATGAACTATTGTTCTTACCCCTGTTCTCTTTATTTTCCTCTCCCCAACTGGTAGTACCAACCAATAACTTTTCTTCACTTGAATTTGCTTCTTGATCTGATGTGTAACAAGGCCTGTTTTTTCCAAATGAACTGGCAAGAACTTTTTTACCACTCCAAGCAGAACTAGGTTCAGGATTCAGGGTAATAAAACTGCTGCTGTCAACAACTTTGCCATTTAATGGTGGAAAAGCAGCATAATACCTGAGGAAACAGAAGAAAAAAAATATGCCGTTAAAAGTAAGTAACATCTGACCTTTTCCAATCAAAACTACAATACACTCTTTAACAGGTGACTCTCTAAAGCAGTGTTTCCCTATTTAATTTGGCTCTGGAATCCTTTCACACTAAACAAGTTAGACAAGGATATGAGATCAAAAACATGATTTAATTGTACATTCAGATTCTGTATTTCAGCATCCCACTGCAATTCTTCAAATTAGCGTCCATTGTTTATCTTCCATCAAAATTGCAACACTTTTACATTCTACACTTCAAGTGTTGAAGCAACACATTTACATTCTACACTACAGCGATGATGCAATGTAGTCCAGCAGAAGTTTAGCCATGTTTTGGTTTGTATTTCATTAAACCTCTACCAGACAAGTACTCTTCAGTCACTGCCATGAAAACCTCAAATATCACAACTTCACAGCAACACATGATTCTGTGTATTGTGAGGTGGCAAACTACTGCACAGTTTAGTGTGCTGCCATAAAGAAAAGGACAAGAATATTTGCCTCAATGAGGATGATGCAAATGTAGCCCCACAGCTGAAGACTACCTTCACATTACTGTACACTATTATTTAACTTAAATCATCCATGAGTAGGGGTTTTAAATTTCCCGGTACAACAGGATTGATGGACATGTTTTCATTTGAGGCTATAATAGGGTAGAATAAATCAAGAGAAATGAGGATTTTATATCTCCTACTTCTACATGTCTAGCAGCCATAACTGAGGGGGATTATATTACCAATGAAAAAATATAACACTTTGCCTCATAACAATAAATTTCATGCATTACAGATGAAGGTAAAAACGGTTCAAACTGGCAAATCATATCATATCTCACAGCCTCAAATGCAGATCACAGCACCAGTTTCCCATGTGCCAACAGCCTAGCATAACCAGAAAAGATCGCCTGACATGTGAACCCACAAACAGTTTTAGGAACTTCATTGCATCATTTATGACAGCCTACATCCTTAACACACAAGACATGTCATTTCAAGTGTTGGCTCTACCACCATCTTCATGAAACTGGTTATCATACGGACAAATTACAGTAGAACTTGGTTATAACGTCATCATAGGGACCTAAAAATAGTGTCGTTATAAACGAATGTCGTAACCGTAATGGGTACTTCCACAGTAGCCTTATGTTAGTCATGTAAAAATCTACCAAAAACCGAGTTAAAATGTTGCATTTTTTAGTGAAATACGTAGTTAAGTACAGACTAACGTAACATTAACGTGGAATTAATACGGATTCTCCATATCGTTTGTACTGTAGAATTCACCAAACCAAATTCGCGGCATACATCAGCTTTTTTCCTTCCATTTTCTATTTCACGAATCACTTTAACTTTCTCTTCAATGCTTAAAACTTTCCTTTTCATTGCCATGTTTTCGCTACTGCACTTCTCTGGGTTTAGGCAGGAACACTATAGGGTAAGTAGACAATGTGAGGTCCTGTTAGACAAGATTCTAGGAAAGGAATGCAGTTAACAACCTGCCGCGTCCTCCTGCACTATTCACGCAGTCCCACCCCACACCCTTGTTTTCGCATAAAACCCACGCTCCTCTTGCAGCCCGCAGTCGTATTCTTCCAGGACAGTCACGTCAGCAAGTAGAGAAAGTGAGGGTGGGCAGACACATCGAACTTTCCCACGATATCAGAGAAATTCAGGAATGAAAATGACGTTACATACGAGGTTGATGCATTTGTGCATGTCGTACTAAGCAAGGTATAAAAACAGTTGCTTTATGAGGAATTAGTTCGTACCATTGAATATTTGACGCAATAGACAAGGTGTCGCAGAAACCGATGTTGCTATAACCAAGTTTTACTGTATTTACTTATCTAGCAGCAATCAGGACCATACCTTTTAAATAAAAATTTTGTAGGTTAAGCACTCGATCTCTCTGATGAGGATTACAAAATTTCTGTCTCCGAGACATATATGCCACCCTTGGGATTAGTGCAGGTTTTATATCAAGAGTTAGTAGTTATATTCACTAAAGATGGAACAAGCCTCCAGTGTGCAATGTGCAAGACCTTGCATCCTTCAAGCTGTGACAAAGCAACAAGTCTATGACTTCTCAATAAATAGCCAGAACATGGTGGGATGCAGACTGTGTACCCTTTTAACATATCATGCACGCAGCAAGGAGGTTACAAAGTTATTGGAGAATGGCAGATGACATTCAACTTACTTCTGAACTTGGTCCTGAGGTGATGGTGTGTGTAACTGCTTGCTTGGAACAGTTTCTTGTGGCAACTCTGAATGGATGCTTTTCTCACCTAAAACAAGACACACACAGTCCTATGTATGACACCATAAAGGCCCCAGAGAAACATGCTCACTATTATCATGGGTGAGTTAATGGCCACTAGCAGTGAATATTCGTTTTTCTGGGTATAAAGGCACTAGACACTGAATAAATGATATATTATCTCTCTTTACACTAAAATCATAATGATGCTGTATGATATTATGGTAACAGTGAACCGATGGTGTTGCATTCTTTGGTTGCAGATAGTAGTCATTCCACTCCCCACATTTTTCAAACATCCTCAACCTGCTACTGTTCCCACAACTGCTAAGCAGCATGAGTTTGTGATGCAAAACACAATTTGAAAAATAAGATAATCTTGAATTATTTGCACTTACTTTTATCTGTTCCTTCTCTTTCTTACATTAGACAATCACACAGGATGATTCAAATATAACACTTCTGACTTGCACTTGACAGGTAACCGAATCCCAGTCGGGGCACCAGATATAACAGTTGAAATATGTTGTGATTTTCCTCAGACCCTCCCAATGCCATGATATTACCTCAAATCAGGCCACAACTGCTTCATTCAGTATCATAATTCATTATTCATAAAATCATCTTATTACTTAACACTACACCCTCTGAGATGCTGGCACCATTAAACAAACCACTTACTTACTTATTTATTCATGTAGCTGAGCCCTTCTGAGCCGCAAATTCTGCAGCTACTCAAGAATTTCCCAGATTTTATGGAACCCGAAGGTTCATTACCGTGTTCACAAGAGCCCTCCACTGGTCCCTATCCTCAGCCAGATCAATCCAATCCATCCCATTCCATCCTATCTATCTAAGATCCATTTTAATATTGTCCACCCACCTGCACCCTGGTCTTCCCAGTGGTCTCTTTCCTTCTGGCTTTCCCACCAATATCCTATACGCATTTCTCGTCTCCCCCATTTGTGCTACATGCCCTGCCTACCACATCCTCCTTGACTTGATCATTCTAATTATACTCGGAGAAGAGTACAAATTATGAAGCTCCTCATTATGCAGTCTTCTCCAACCTCCTGTCACTTCATCTCTCTTCCTTCCAAACATTCTCCTCAACACCCTGTTCTCAAACACCCTCAGTCCATGTTCCTCCCTTAATGTCAGAGACCAAGTTTCACACCCATACAGAACCACAGGCAAAATTATAGTTTTGTATATTCTAATTTATGTTTTTAGATAGCAGATGAGAAGACAAAAGGTTCTGGACTGAATGGTAGCAAGCATTACCTGAGTTCAATCTTCTCTTAATTTCCTCCTGAATCAGGTTTCAATCGCTTTATCGTTGTACCCAAATATCTGAACTGTGCCACATTTTCAAAACATCTGTTTCCTATCTTTATGTCATGATTTTGCCCTGCATTTTGGTCAAGAGACAGTAATGTCTCATGTCACAATATATTTAGTTTTCTCTGTGTTTACTTCTAGACCAACCTCTTTACTTGTGTCAATTAAGGTCTGTGTTTTTTCTTTATGGTATCTATATTATCACACAGTAGATTCACATCATCGCTGGTCATGGTAGCCAAGCGGTCTAAGGCATGCACTGTCTTCGCTCGTTCGGAAGCTGGGATCGTGGGTTCGAATCCCACTGAGGGCATGGATGTTTGTGTGCGTTTTTCTGTGTTTGTCTACAGGTACAGGCCTTGCGACGAGCTGATCACTCGCCCAAGGAGTCCTACCGTATGTATAAGATCTAGAAAAACCGAAGTGAACGGAGTTCATGGAGGTAGGCCTAGGCCCACTGGGGCTGTAGTGCCAAGGAAAGAAAAAAGATTCACATCACCAGCATACGCCAACAGCTGATGTGTCCCATTTAATTTGTCCCACTTGGTTTCCCTGGACCTTCCTAATGGCATATTCTAAAGCAAAGTTGAAAAGGAGTGGCAATAAAGCATCTCCTTGTTTTAGACCATTCTGGATAGGAAACCAGAAATAAAAGAAATTCATTAGCCTGAACAACAGAATACTCTGTCCATACAGCCATTCTGATTATGGGAAGAGTAAATGTATTGCCTTTAACGCTATCAATTTTAACACGCGTTAATTAAGGTATTTATACATTAAATCGTCAATGAGTATTTGTCAGATACATGCTTTAACTTAATGAAAACAGTTCAACTGTTAGAACTCCAGCACCTACAATCCATAAATACAATTCAATTAATGAGAGCACTTACCTTCACTCTGAATCTCTTTCAGCTTGGCACACAATTCATCAACCAGTTTTTCTATTCCACATTTCTGAAAGAAAGAAATATTTGTGATTTCGTATTTTTCATAGTCTCATCACTTCATTACTGAGTTTTTATATGCTACATCCAAAAAGACCCAACAGTGATGATGGAAGTTATGTAACGCACTGTGTCTATTTAAAACACTTCCTCTCCTCTCTCCACATAGCATCACACTTGGGGGTATGAAGAGAAATTTTCACCAATTTTCTGTTCATGTCTGCCTAGTATTTATACCAATAAAAAGTTAAAACGAGGTGCTCCAGGTAGAACTCATAAAGCTAACTTCCACACTGTAATCTCCCAGTTCTAAAATTCTGTGATGTTAATATTTGAATTTGATAATGTAGGTATCAAACCTAACAATAAAATGCAATTTAGGTCCTGGACTAACTGGAGTTGTGTGCATACCATCATACAATCAAATGGGTGAGTAAAATTGTTATCACTTATTATTGCAGACTACTACTATGTTGCTACAACATCACTACTACTACTACTACTACAATCACCACCACCACGACCACGCCCACCACCGCTGCCACCACCCCCGCCACCGCCGCCGCCGCCGCCGCCGCNGTGTGATACACTGATGTTTAGAAATAAGAACAGGCTTTCACATCATCTATACTTGCAGCTATTTCAAAGTAATCCCATAAAATACTGCTAGTTTCTCTGAGCAGCTGCACTTACTCCCAAGCAGCCTCAGCATTTCTACCAGGCAATTCCATGATGTGGCTTGGCAGTCAAAATGATAAACACAGTTTCTGCCTGTGATACATCTACTGAACATAACCGAAAAGATTCACACTAATGCCATGTTTGTAACTGTTGGCATATAAACATTATTTCATATCAGATTTGTAGGTATGCTTACAATCTATCTCGATACCAAATTTCAAATGCCTAAAACTGATGGTTCATAATTATAAGCATCAAAACTAAAGCAAAATATATATTTCACAATCACCACGATGCTAGAGTTCCAACTTGCAAATCTGTGCATTCGCCATGTTGTCATCAGCTGCAAGAAATTAACATCTAGTTATGAGCAAGAACTCATTTAGTGTACTTCACACTGCAATGATGCCTAGTTCTACAATTCCTGTACAGTTAACATATTTAGATAACATATATATTTATCCAACAATAAAATTCACTTTGGCTTATAAACTAGCAAGCTGGATTCCTTCACAGAAGGCCATAAGATCAAATTCTGGAACAAATTGTGGGATGTCATTATATGAAGAGACAACCACTTGCTGAACTGTTCTATAATATCTATTATAATAGATATTATAGAACAGTTCAGCAAGTATGCAACTATAATTATAGTTGCATAGCATACAAAGATGAACTTGAAGAATTGAAGACTAACGGTATAGACCCAACAATATTACTGCTTGTAACACCCACATCACTACCTCTCTTAATTGTCACAGTAAGAGTCAAAGTTACTTTACGACTGGCACTTTTACCGCCAATCAGTTCATCTTGGCATCAGGCCCCTTGTGGCCCACAACCACATGTTTCTTTTTCCATCTGAACTCTTGTGGTAATAGTCCTTATGTAACATCCTCACTGAGGAGAAGAGGGGTTTGTCTCTTATGAATACACCTGATCTTTCATCAAGTGTATATTTCACACATATAACATGTTATCGAAAATTCTTCCTTTTGGACTAAACACTAGTCCTCTGTCAGTACAGGCTTTACAGAGCAGATAATGCCTAACTTACATATCTTATGCTACGACGACAACTTAAGTCATTTGAACAGTCATAAGTTTGACCAAGTTTAAGCCTCTTGTATTTTCTGTGTCTGGCTTCACCTTGTCCTATACCGTGAACAGGTTCATTCTCATGTTATTTTATGACTTCTGCTTGTAATCTGCACAATTTTGTTATATAATCATATACATATGGAAATTCTGAAACCTGTGTGCAAGTCGTGGACTTGCTATATCTTCCTCTTATATAACATTGTGTCAGATCGCATACAAAACACATCACTGCCTGTACTGTTGTGGTCTTTGCCTAGCAATGGTTGTTTACTCACTGTTGATAAGCAATGATACTTCTGTTGTCACTGTAACATTTGCTTGAATGTGGGCAGTTCCCACAAAACCAATTTTTATTGCTTTCAATCATAATATCACAGATTATTGTTATTATTATTAAAATTATGACTTTATACTACTTTCATTAGTATTTAAAGTTGCAACCCAAGCAATTCTGGAAATATGTGGCCTCCTTTAGGAAAAGAAATTCAAATTTCATCCAGCTTGAGGTTGATGGTAAGCATTTAATCGAACCTCATGACACTGCTGATGAATTTTCAAAATATTTTCAAACAGTGTACCACAATCCTGGTCCTACTGTCTTTCCCAACCTATTGTCATCTTCCGAATTCTTACCTTTAGCGTCTGTTTCTGATCCCGATGTTATTAAAGCTATTAAGCGCCTGAGACCATCTAAGTCTGTTGGAGTCGATGACATCCCTGGATTCATTATTAAGGGTTGTACTGATATATTTGTACCTATTCTGAAACACATCTTTAATCTAAGCTTATCTCAACATTACTTTCCCTCCTTATGGAAGCAAGCAGCAATTGTCCCTGTCCTCAAGAAAGGCAAAAGCACCTCTGTTAGCAACTATAGGCCTATATCCTTACTGAGTAATTTTTCTAAAATATTCGAATTTACTGAAGAAAGCAGTCTTCTGGGATTTGGCACCGTGTATATGTGGTGTTAACCACATTTATTGTTCATGAACATGTTTCCCGTTATCTAAAATAAAAAATTAGTCCTTATCAGCACGGCTTCTCTAAAACAAAATCCACAAGCACCAATTTGGTGACTTACATTGATTTTATCTCCCCTATAGTTGGCTCTCAGATGCAAGCTGATGCCATTTATTTTGATCTGAGCAATGCATTCGACCTTGTCCCACATTCTCTTCTTCTTCACAAGCTAAGTGCTGCTGGGCTTTCTGGTGGTTATGTTAGCTGGTTTCGCAGTTACCTATCCAACCGAAAATCCCAGGTCCGTGTTTCTGGTGTTCTTTCCTCACCTTTTGAAGTTCTCTCCGGTGTACCTCAGGGATCTGTCTTAGGACCCCTTCTCTTCAATGTGTTTATTAATGACATGTGTGATGCAGTTGCCCATTCTAAGTGTCTGCTTTTTGCTGATGACATCAAAATTTACCGAGCCATTAGTTCCCCTCATGACTGCTATCTACTACAGTCTGACGTTAACTCTATACAAGGTTGGTGCATTGCAAACTGTATGAAACTCAACATCAGTAAAACTAAAGTTATATCCTTCACCAGGAAAACCAACTTACTTATCTACGATTATAAACTTTTTCAAACGTCAATAGCCCGGACCGATTCTGTAAAAGACCTGGGAGTGTTTATTGATGCTAAGCTATATTTCCATGACCAGGTCAATTACATTTTCTCTCAATGTGCGAAACTATTGGGTCTAGTTCGTAACATTACCTACAATTTCTCTTCGCTAGACTGTATGTTCAGCTTGTACACTACGTTAGTTAGGTCTAAGCTTGAATATGCGTCCGTAGTCTGGAATTCGATTACGTCAACTGATGCCAAGAAGCTGGAACGCATCCAGCAGAGGTTTGCGGCCCTTTGTTTTAAACGTTTCTTTCCTCAAGTTCATTACAATTATTCTCTTGCTCTTGAGGAGTTAAAATTACATACTTTATGTACTAGGAGACATCGCCTTGATGCTCTCTTTCTTATTCAAGTTTATTTTGGCTCTAAATTCTGCCCTTCTGTCCTGGAAATTGTTGGTCTCTGAGTTCCTGCTCGGTATATCAGAGATTTTGCATTGTTCAATGTTTACTCCTTATTTAAAAATTGTCCCTCTGCTAGATGCGCAGCAGCTGCTAATGCTGTCTGCAGGGATGTTGACGTATTCGGAGCCAGGAATGTTCTACCCAAACAAATTTTAAATATAGTAAACTGTTAGTATTTTTATTAAATATTTATGTTTCATTCCATATCAGCTATTTGTTTGTTTACTTTTACTTTTATTCATTATTATTTCTTCCAAGTACTTACTTGTAATTTGTATGCGACTTTTAATAAGTTTGACTATAATGTAATTCATTCACCTGCACTGTGCTCTGTCTGTAATTGGCCTTGCGGCTGTTGACTCGGCACATTAATAATGAATTGAATTGAATTATTACTTGCTCTGTGGATAACAGAATTACTCAGTACAGATTCTGCCTATATAAAATTTGTCATACAAATGGTCAAAGTTTCACATCATCACCACATTTGTAACTGCTGACTTATTATCCATACTTCACACATATTACATACAGTCAACTCTCGATTATCCGGGGGCGGATTAACCGGTTTGCGGCTTAACCGGGGCTTTTTTTTTTAAGTTTATATGTTGTTTAATATTCATTCACTTTTGTTTCACATGGTGAGTTTAACACTATTTTCGCACTAGTGTGAACCGAGCTCTGCATTATTTCGTCCCGTTATGCGAACACAATGTTCTAGGGTGGGGGTGAAAGAATGCAAGAATTTTTGGAAAGTTTCAAGGACAAATACACCGCCCCAGGTTATTTAACGGTACCATCTCAGTGTGAGAGTGCATTGTGAAAGTAAGTATCAGTTTCTTAATATAGATCTTCAAGTGCGTTAGCAAAATGTCGGGGTTTAAAAGGAAGCGTGTTGTGTTAAGTATTCAACAGAAACTTGAAATTATCAATCAGCTGGAAAAAGGAGCTGTAGTTAAACAATTAGCAATGCAATACGGTATTGGAGAACAAACTGTTCGTGATTTGAAAAAACAAAAGAATGAGTTAATTTCCTTTGCTTCGTCTTCTAATTCAAGCGGAATGAAGAAGAGAAAAACCATGAAGAAATCAACATACGATGATCTCGACAAAGCGATGCTGACCTGGTTTAATCAACTAAGGGCACAGGGAACAACAATAACAGGACCAGTTTGTGCTAAACAAGCTAAATATTTTTTCGAAGCACTTGAACTAGAAGGGAGTTTTGACGCTTCTTCCGGTTGGCTAACACGTTTCAAGCAGCGTCATGGAATACGAGAAATCAGTATTCAAGGTGAGAAATTGTCAGGGGACTTGTCAGCATCAGATCAATTTTGCACCAATTTTGATAGTTTTGTGAAAAGTGAAAATCTGCTGCCAGAACAAATCTATAATGCCGATGAAACGGGTCTTTATTGGAAATGCTTGCCAACCAGAACATTGGCATTTCAAAATGAAAGACAGGCTCCAGGTCACAAATCCAGTAAGGAGAGATTGACAGTCTTGTGCTGTTCTAATGCATCAGGAACACACAAACTAATACCAGTAGTTATCGGCAAAGCGAAAAGACCACGCTCTTTTAAAGGAACAGTAGCTTCAAGTCTGCCTATCCATTATTTTAACCAGAAAGTAGCTTGGATGAATAGAGCGATATTTAAAGAATGGTTTGATTTTAAATTCGTGCCTCAAGTTCGTGACCATCTAAAATCCCAAGGCCTACCTGAGAAAGCTGTGCTCCTCATTGACAATGCGCCCTCACATCCTAACGAAAGTCTCCTGAGGTCAGATGATGGAAATATTTTTGTGAAATATTTTCCCGCTAATGTTACCGCACTTATCCAACCAATGGATCAAGGAGTTATCTCAAGTATGAAGAGAATCTACAGATCAAATTTGCTACAAAAGTACATCGATGAAGGCAATGATCTGACGTGTTTCTGGAAGTCCTTTTCAGTATTAGATGCCATATACGAGATTTCAACAGCGTGGGATACAGTAAAGCCATCTGTATTGAAAAATTCATGGAAGAAACTGATGCCTTTCATCACTAATGAAGATGACGAAATCCATGGATTCACTGGATTCAGTGAAAATGAGATAGCCATAAAATTGACAAAAGTGGCTAACCAAGTTCATGGTGGTGAAGAAGTCAACGAGGAAAATATAAGAGAGTGGTTTAACTGTGACTCGTGTGAACCGGGCTTCGAAATGTTAAGCAGTGACGAAATCGTAACTTCAATGGGGGTGCAGCCAGAAGAGCGGGAAGAAAGTGAGAATGAGGAAGAGGTGGACAGTGTTGCCAGTAAGAAAGTATCACATGGTGCTGCGCTTAATCATTTGGAATCCTTACTAGACTATCTTGAGAGTGAAGAGGACAGTTTATTAAGTGACAAGCTAATATTACGTAGGCTTCGTACGGATATCCGTAAAAAGGAAAATGCCGCGAAAAAGCAAAAGACAGTATTAAATTATTTTAAGTGTTAAGTGTGACCGTAAAAAGTGCTGGATGTTGTTGAACAGTGATTGAAATAACTAATTCATACTGAGTGTAATGTAAAGAAAGTATTAAATAGGCCATGAGATGACATAGAAATGAGGATGAATAAATTTAAATACAGGTAGGTCTATAGTATTATGAAGGTATTAAAAGGTAAAAGGTAAAGTTGTTCCTCTGCTCAACGAATTAAGCCCTACGCCATTAAGGCGTGTGGGGGAGTGGATGTATAGATCCAAATTTTCTTGACCTCGGCACTAGTTGGAGGTGAGTGGTCAGCTTCACGCCCCGGCCGCTTTACCCCCGGGGAAAGAGCCCCCGGTACCCATTGGATAGGAGGTTGGATGGACCCCAGAGCCGGTCTGGACGATTTGGAGAAGTTAAAATTCTTGACCCTACCGGGACTCGAACTCCGACCCTTCACAGTCGTCCAGCCCGTATAATAAAATTTGGCTTAACCGGGTTTTCGATTAACCGTGACTTCCATCCCCACCATTAGCCCGGATAATCGAGAGTTGACTGTATGCAGGTATGTTTATGATTGATCTCCATACCAAATTCTATATACCCAGCTCCAATGGTTGATTACCAACTGCCATCAAACCAAACACCAAAAACAGATTCCATGCAGCCAACACTGTTTCACATTCTACAAAAGGTTCCTTTAACTGAAGCTGCACATTAATTCAAGTTCTATAACTGCACAGAATTTCAGGACTGCCATTTCTACGCAACCTCACAAGTTTGTCTATGTTATGTTGTTATTGCCAATTGTAGGAAATTAAAAGTTATGTTATGGATGTGGTTTCAAATGGCACATCCCTGTCAGATTTTATACAAATTGGTCATTTAATTCAAAAGTTAAAAAGACAACCATGAGTGTGCTGCCAATTTGTTAACAAGGGCTAAATTGCAAAATGTTGCAGGGGTCTATGTAAAACTAAGAATAAGTATTTTCATAAAAAAATACTTTTACTCATTCACTCATGGAGCTGAGCCCCTCTTGAGAAGCTGCCAATTGTGCAGCTACTAAAGAACTTCCCAGATTTTATGGAACCCAAAGGTTCATAACTGTGTTCACAAGAGCCCCCCACTGGTCCCTATCCTGATCCAAACCAATCCACTCCATACCATCCCATCCTGTCTCCCTAAGATCCATTTTAATATCATCCACCCACCTATGCCTTGGTCTTCCCACTGGTCTCTTTCAATCTAGCTTTCCCACCAATATCCTACATGCATTTTTCTTCATCCCCATTCATGCTACATGCCCTGCTCATCTCATCATCCTTGACTTAATCATTATAATTATACTTGGAGAAGAGTACAAGTTATGAAGCTCCTCAATATGCCATTTTCTCCAGTCTCCCATCACTTCACCTCTCTCCCGTCCAAATATTCTCAACACCTTGTTCTCAAACACCCTCAGTCTTTGTTCCTCCCTTAATGTCAGGGAGTTTTACAATTATTATTACAAACATATATTAAAATACAAATGTACAAATCATAAATATTTAAACAATTAATATGTTGCTGGACATTATCCATCATCACAAACTTTAAGATCTTATAAATATTTAAAATTATAAAAAAAAACAGGTAACAAATGCATTCTGAAATACATGAACCACAAGTCTTTGTCAAGAAGGTTTCACACAGTAAACTGATGATTCTTCAAAAGTTCTGTGATGAACTCTGGTGTCAGTTGCTAAATGGAGCTGCTGGTGCCACATGTTGACAAAATGTATTGCATCCCAATTTTCTGAAGATCTGCCTATTATCCTTTTGGCACTCAAGTCATAACTTCTTTCACGTGTGGAATAGCATTCATCATACTAAAGATCTGTTCTGTCTCTGGGCTGCTAACAGCTATTATAGTTAAAATTCTTTCAGATTTAGCAAGTGTGAGTGGAAAAGAAATATGCAGTTTTGATTACAGATTTGTGTGTACAAAATCTCTAAGTCATTAAGGCCAATTCAACCTTGCCAATTCCTTTTCATTTTCTAATCACAGTGAAAGTATTTCACCATATTTCCATGTACGAGGAATAGTCAGTAAATAGGCCACAAATTTGATTTAAAAAAAAAAAAGGCAAATCGTGTGATATTCAAACACAGGGATAACATTTATTTCTCGGCATATCCTCCACCAGAATCCATATACTTGTCCCATCATTGTACCAGTGCTTTGAAAGTAAAAGTACAGAAGTTTTTTGGCTTCTGTCTCAGCCACTTCTGCACCTGATCAGACATAATCTATTTAGAGTGTCCCTGAGAGAATCCATTTCTATTTAAATGCCTAAATATTCTAGAATTTCATGGAGTTTCACTTAATCTACACTGTTCATAGCCTTATTCAGAGCCAACTGCAAGCAATGGTTTAGACAATGCCACAAACAAATATCATAAGACAACACCACACTGTTTTAAACATTCAACTATTATCCTGAAGACATTCTTAGCTACTACACCAACAAAATTAATTCTTGATTTTATTGCTGAATTAACTTCACACTGTAAATATATTACTAACACACTTCTTTCACCCTAAGGTTGATGATTCATGATGCAGACCTTTCCGTTTCTGTTATTCACCTTTCTGAATAAATTTATTTGGGACAGAATATTTTCAACAACATAAGTTGCAGAAGATCATGCATGAAGATCATTACCATTTTGAATTCCAGTTTTCTTTAGCAATGAAAGGGCATAATCAGTATCAGACATAGATCTAGTTTGCTCTGTCAGACTGTAAACTATGTTCAAAATACGAAATATGATGTTCACACCTTTCTTATAAGTGCTTTCAATCACTGAAGGCAATTATAAATGTTATAAATTTATAAATTTTAAATGTTCATTCAAGAGCGAACGCTTTTTTGTTTCTTTCCCTTAAAGATGTGTAATGACTTTCCCTGGAATTTCCATTTTCACCCACAAGGCAGTCCACCCATTCATGAGATGCATAGATAACTTTTCTGGACCCATATCATGAACGCCTGGTATATACATTAGAGTCTAGATATTTATTTTTATCAACCAACCACTAATATTCCTTCTTAAAATATTTCACCTCCATTTCAGACCAGCAATCTGCACTGTCAGATGAGCTGTCTGTTGCAGGGAGGAATCTTCCGTATTTGTCCCTACTGATGGACCAGGACTCGGTTCTGCAGTCATAAAATGGTCAGTTGCACACTGCTTCATTTCAGCAAATGACAGTAATGTATTTTGCTTTTCCATTTTTTCACAAGGCCTTCAAGACTGTGTAAGTAACCAATATTACAATAATTAATTTTTAAACAAAGAACACATGACTGCAATTGCCCACACCACAAATTCTGCGAACTGACAACTACAGCTTGTCAGTGCTGCCAGATGTTTAAAACTTACAGGCTACGATGACAGCTGGTAGAGTGCTCTTCAAAAATGCAGCAGATATGGTTTTTAAACAGTAGATACATGTTAAAAGCCAGGTTGGAATTATAAATTATATTTCTATTTTGTTGTTAAATTTTATCAAACACATTTTTTTAACACAGGCACAAGTACTCTCCAAAAATTTAGACAGAGGCTCAGGTAATACCCAAAAATTTAATCACAGATTTGCGCTATCCCCCCCTCCCCCACAAGATCCCTCCAAGCACACCTTTGCACACAGGCCACACAAGGCAGGCAGACAGACGAGCATGCCTACTTATTTCATACAAAAAGCAGACAAAAGGGAATAATATCTATTTCCACATGGATTTGGGGAAACACCATTCAGAGATTCAAACCATAAATTACTGATGTTCATATTTCTCTCAAATCTGCACTGATGGTTATCAAATTATCACTGGCCTGGTTAGAATACCATTTGCTACAGAAGTATAAAAACATGAACCTTAGAAAGTTACGAATAGCCACTGGCAATTAAACTGCAGCTCATATAGGATATCACATGGAATTCACCATTCAGACAACAGTGTATCTCTTCGGCGTGTACCAACATAAACATGTAATAGCATTTACAAATGTCATAAAAATGGGGGGCAGGAGGAAATCTTCAATATGAAGTTGTCCCTCTGCTTAATTATGATGCCATGAATACATATGGGGGAGTGGTGGTATAGTTCCACATATTATCCTTGGCACTAAATGGAGGTGAACGATTAGCTTCAACCCCAGTTGCTATAGTCCCTGGGAAAAAATCCTCTGAAACACACTGAACAGGAGTCTACATGAGCCCCACAGCTGGTCTGGATGCTTTAGAGAAGAGAAAACCTCCTGCTGCTTCCGGGAATCTGACCTCAATTATTTGTTCACCCAGGCCATAGTATAATCACTGTGGACTGAGCTATCCTAGCAAGTCTCATTCTGATATGCATGCAAACCATAAAACATGAAAACTACAGGATGCACTGAAATTTAATAACCTGTGGAATGGAAAGGGTGACTTCCTAATCAGGTCGATGCTTCCAACAGAATATCAAGATTTAATGAAGAGCACTTATGAACAGTGCTACAACTCTAGCGCAAAATGTAAGAATGATCTGGATATAACAATATATATACTAAAGCAAAAATGCATATAGAAAGGTTTGGAGGTATGTAAGAGATAAATGGGTAGACAACTGAACAGATATACCTGGTCAGAAGCAGACATGAGGCATTCCACAGCGGCTGAGCGCTTGAGCTGTTCGCAGTCGCATACATCCCAGTATTCCTCCCTGTAGCGACCGCGCTTGCGGCCACGTCGACCAACCTCCTGGATGGGGCCACATACCCAAGCCACATTTAATGATCACTATTGTTTCCAGTAATTCTATGCAGGGTTTGGATTTTTAGTTATAACCTTTAAAACGTTGTCACACAGTGTTTAAGTGGGGAAAGCCTTTAACAGTAACTCCAAATGTGATCAAGTCCACTTCACACATTCCACAGCTATTACAATGGAATAGTTTTTATTCAACCCAAAGCAGAAACAGGATCACTACACTTTTTCTAGTCATAACCCCTCAATGATTAGGTTTCAATACTTGTGGTTTTGTTATGAGGAAACGTCCACTAGCATTCATACATGCCCTGCAGCAGGATCAATATACACATACGCAATATAAAGTAAACTTTGCATTATATCTTGAGATGATGAATGACAACCATCACTTCTATGTCCATCTTAATAACACCAACATATTTTCCCCTTTTATAATGACAGAATGGGCTTCCTGTTTGCTACTTCTTTATACATGTGCACAACTATATAAATTCTTAAAAATCATTATAATAAATTAACCCATGGTGTTGAATAATGTTGTTCACACACCATAACATGACACTACTAGTTTTCCCTTGCCTTGCTATAAATATAACAAACAAAATAAAACTGGCCGTTAAAAATGCAGCACACGTTTAATACAAAGTGTCCATGTGTTCCAAGTTCAGTCGACAAATCCTAAACCTTGATCAGTCCCCCCCTCCCGCAACAATTAGGGATTTCAATGGTTCAAACAAGGTATACTGGCATACCATTTGGTAAATAAAGCCTGCACCACATTCTGGCTGACTTGTGATTTCAATGTTCCTGAGTTGTTAGGTTTATCCTGGAGAAGAACAGGATATAAAGCATGAAATATTTTGTCTGAAATCAAGTGACACTGAGTCATTTAATATGTGAAAACACTAAGGAGACCACCTCCTTGTATCTTGTATGCAGAATCTATAGCAGGACACCTCTTTTTGCCCTCTTTAAATGCATCTGCATCATTGTGCAGTACCTATTAAAATTGCGCTGTCTATATGTACAAAACGTGAGAAACTGCTGGATAGCTTTACATGAAACTGATATTGTGCAATGGACAGATTAGGTTAAAACTGGATACTCTACACAAGCACTTATGCATGCATTTCAAGCCTAACTCATCTGTGCTGAGAAAGAGTCAAATAATCTTTCCAGGAGACATAAGGTTGTTTAAAAGCAGAAGAGAAAAATTTCAAGCATTTACTTTGATGGTGAATCCTTTTAAACAATTTATTTAGGAAATGCACAATCATGTTTCTAATGTGCAGCATATCAGCCACTTTTCTTACAAGATTATTGCTAAGGTTCTGAGTAAGAGGCCCACAGCAAAAGTTGAGAAATTCAGTCATTCAAGGAAGACTATTTAACATCATCAATTTATCATACCAGAAAGTAAAATTAGGTTACTATCATGAAGCATAAGTTTTAAAGGTATTCAGGCTTGTAAAAACACTTTAGGGCTTGAGATGCTCAAAAAAATTTATGATTTAATCAGACACTAAAGAGACCTGGCACAATGATCAACCACTGACAGCATTAAATATATCTGAATAACAGAAACCTTAAAAATTACAAGTATGTGACAAACCAATTGCAGTATTACAGACTGCAAATTCATATTATGTGTATTCTTTCACCACATACTTTAAAACAGGAAACATTTTAATCTTCTTACATACATAATGAATGCAAAAGATGAAAGACCCTCCCCACAAACATTACGATCCTCAAGGACCAGCATGCAACCCTTTCATTACCAACTCCATCACAATTCAATGTTGCAAGACATGCTATTAAGCAATCTCATTTACCATGAGAATAACAAAAGATTCAAAGTTCTTACCTTAACTTTATTCGAGGAGACAGTAAGGAGATCGTCTGGCAAATCAAGTGTGTCCCTCTGTAACAGACTGAGGATATATCGAGTGTAGACCACTGCATCAATACCTCGAGCCTCAAGTTGCTCATCGAGCCAATCCTGCACAGCTGAGGGCATCGACACCAACTGTGGGTACTTCATGCTACTCTGATCCTGTAAGCATACAATAATTCTTGTAAACATTTAATAATTCAATAACACTTTCTTTCTTTCAACAGCCAACTGTCAGCAAAGAAAACCGGTAATTCAGCTGTATGAACAAGACAATATTCATTCAGTCGCCATTATTCTGACATTGAAACACTACTCCATCTTTTTACCTAAAAATATACTGATTTTACCTTTAAAACTCAATTTGTGTCTAGGCCAATCATTTTTCCTCTTGCGAGAATATAAGAAAAATTTTGTTTAGGGGGTTAGTTCTGCCCAGCTGTGAGCCAAATGTCTAGAAAATGTGGAAGCCTCAACATCTCCCAACCCTCTGGGCCTCTGCAACCTGTTACAGGGAATTTTTTTACTTTGCAGAAACTTGTCTATAAAGTTTTGAAGTCAGTGTGCTAATAGTTATATCCTATGACAGCATCCACCAGTAATTCTGTGGAGTCATTCTATGAAAACCCAACACACCCACTGAACCTTCAGTCCTGACTGTGATGACATTTGGTATACATATCAGTCCCATAACAACCATCTTCATCTATTTCTTTTTGTGAAGTGGTGTTTGAAATACAGAGTGTTAATCTTCCCAACCAGAACAAAAAGAAATATGTGCAAGTTCTGTTTTTAGTAACTACTTTAATAATGCAATTTGAGATGTTTCATCGCAATCTGAGATGGTGAGATGTCAGCTGTGTGATTAGAACAGGTGAATACCAGTCAGAATCTCTATATACTACAGTTTCACCACTGTGGGAACACCAAATCAAGATTTCACTGTACTAATTTTTTTACATGTTCATCAAATATTTAATTCAATGACTTACACATATTAATTTCATTAACTTACCTCAGCATAGGAGGCTTAACGATGAGGAAGCCATTAAGCAGCACAAGCAGGCAGAAACCAGTTCACGAGATGTTTGAATATTCTGGTTATCTTGCAAAATGGAGCTGCCTGGATGTGAGTCTTTGTGTCTATTCTTCATCTCCACAGAAGTCTTTCTTGGTTTTCCCGTATGAGAGAATTGATGTGCTTAGTGGTGAATCAATTTTAACTGATGCAGTGGCAAAGTTGTGAAATGCCATAAATTCATTTGGTATTATAAAAACTCTATACAATAATCAGAACTGTTCCTTGTACATGAAGATTTGTTACAGATAGGGAAGAAATGTCGAAATGGGGAAAATTCAACTGATGCATGCTAAATGTTCATTCACACTTGTATAAAATCTTCAGTGAAATTAAAAGTTCCATTGCTCATTTCTCACAAAATATGAGACTGCATGCACCATCCCATTCTGAAACTGAAGCAACAACAAAATGTTACAATATCACCACAAACTGTTCATTTCTTGGAAAAAGGAATTCACAGCCACACTGAAAGAAACAAGAAAATCAAAATACCAGGAAAAATTAATAAATTCACAAAAAAAAAGAAGACATCTCCAAGCTACACACAACTTATAATTAGAACATCTCTGGCAGTGTGCGATGTCTGCGGTTTCAAACATTACCCAGGTATTCAAACACAAAACTGGACCTGATACTGGCAATGTTTTATACATAAGAACTGAGGCAGACCAGAATGTTTCAATACTCTGACCTTCATAAAATTAACTGAATAAAAGAGGGTCATCATTTCTGGGAACACGCAGTAACCAGCAAAGGTTACATCTGAAAAGTATGGTGATTGCACATGCAGAGTGATAATGCAGACAGTAACCACATATGGTTATGATTTTACAACTGAACCACAGTTACATTGTTGAAGCATGATGATATTGAGGACAGATCAGTAAGATCTGCAGTGAATGGAGACTGTGGAAGCACTGTAATACTGGGAACAAAGCATATGTGGAAATGAATAAACCTGGAGCGTAGGGAGACCATAGAAGCACAATGATACTGGATACAGATAGTAACCAGAAAAGGATACATCTGGAGTGCTGAGATTGTGGGAACACAGCAATACTGAGGACAGTAACTAGAAATTACTCAACTGGAGCCCAAAGAGACTGTGATAGACTATTGATACTGGAAAAAGTTAGATCTGGGGCATTAGGAGAATGCAGAAGCACAGTGATACTGGGAACAGACAGTAACAAGAGAAGACTAGATCTGGGGCATTGGGAGACTGTGGAAGTACAGTGATACTGGGAACAGAGAGTAACAAGAAAAGACTAGATCTGGGGTGTTGGGAAATTATGGAAGCACAATGATACTGGGGACAGTAACAAGAGTAGATCTGTTGTGTTGCAAGATTGTGGAAGCACAGTGATAATGGGAACATATAGTAACTACAGACCAGATCTGGAGTGCACAGTGATACTGGGAACAGAGAGTAACCACAACAAACTACAGCTAGAGCATTTGGAAACTATGGGAAGCACAGCAATACTGGGAAGAGACAGTAACCAGAAATGACATATAGAGCACAAGCAGATTGTGGAAGCACAGTAATACTGGAAATAGTACAGTAAGTGGGGAAAGGCTAGATCTGGAGTGCAGCGAGACTGTGGAAGCAGTGATAACATACTTGGTTTGGAAGTCACCTTCAGCATCAAAAAAACAGAGAATTCCTGCAGACTGCTCAAAGGGGAAGGTAATGTTTTAAATATTCTTTGGTAAAGACAGTGCTGTTCATGGTGAGCTCATTCCAGAATAGCTTAATGTCACCAAGACCAGGTATAGAGGCATTTGTTGTATGAAAGAAGAAATCTGCATAATGAAAATGAAATAATTTTTGGAAATCTGGAAACTGCCTTCTCCACCATGAAACAGAAGCAGCTCATCTGTATTTTAATGGTACAGGAATACCCAACTAAGAATGGTATCATTAATGCACCAATTAGCAGTGTGCATGCTTGTATTTGTGCTCGTGGCATCTACAGTTTCACAATGCAAATTCACGAATTTAGTGTACAAAAATGAAGTGATGTTGCGCACTTGTTATGGCTTCAAGTACTAGGCCTGCTTTGCTCTTGTGATTACAAGAGAAGGCTTCAAGCACTTGACTCCTGTAAACTATCCCCATGTAAATTAGATTTACTCCAACCAAGTGAGAGGTAGTTTTCTTCTACAAACTAGCAATGTTGAAGCATAATGAACGGCAGAAATGGCACCAGAAACATATGCAACTCCCTATCCTGAAATGTTCCTACTGAATGTTAAGACTTCAAACAAGCTTTCCATCTTTCTCCAAATTAAATCCTTTTACACACCAAACCACTATTCTAAACTGCACCACCATATTAAGTTATAAAATGCTACTCAATTATGTAAATGCTTAAAATCATTACAAATAAAGCAACCCCTTTATATAAACCACTCTTCTACAATCCATCTTATCCAGAAGTGAAACGCTATTCAACTATGCAAATAGGCATAAAACTCAGTATCCGAATTCGTACAGTCATTCTTCTATTACAAAATACTTCGCTTTATAACGAACACCTTCGTGTTAGACGTATTCCACTATGGAGTTGTAAACACATAGCTACAAACACTAAGCCAATATTACAAGGTTGGTCAAAACGCATTACGTCGCACACAACTGCATTCACATTTTAACATGCACTCTGTCTTATTCATGTCGATGAAGGATATATTTATCCACTACAGCCTATATAGGTAGAAGATGGAAGTTCCTAGTCTTTATTCCCTGAGTCACACAAGCTGATTGCGAAACTCCCGTGTCCAAAGCGGAAGCTCATGCTCTATCAAATCTCACTTTCTGAAACATTAACAGGTCTCAACTAACAAAAACAACCGAAATAAACGTAGTATTTCGTCACCTGAATGTTATGAAGGGATGACGTTCACCCCGCTGAATCCCTACACACCCCACTATATATTAAACATGGCTGAATGGTTCAACGGTTCAAGGGTCCCCGAACAATGGCGCCTCTGGTGCATACCCTAGCGGCCCTAGCGCACGGATCACCTTAGCGCTGGCACGGATTGGAGCTGTGCGCTTGTTGCTTTGGCGCGCGAAACTAGCATAGCGACCAGCGATAATGACCGCTGATGACGCTCGTGACCACAGATCGGTCCTGTGACCATCGTAATAAGGAGAAAATCATGGGACGAAACATGCAAGCTAATAAACTCATTTAAAGCAAGAAGTTCGTGAATGTGTTACAAAATAAAATCGGTTATTTTTTGCTTCACAAGCAGAAGCAAGCTTGCCATCTACTTTCAGACTGGTATCTTGCTCGGCTTATGCGATCCTGAAAATGGAGGCAATACGTTCCTTTGAAACGCCTGTGTGACTTCCAATGGATCTTCCGTTATAATCCAGGAGATAGTACTCTTCATACCCACCTATTTAAGAACCACAAATCCTACATGGTGCTTAATAGTCCACCAGCGTATATAGTATGAACGTATACACTCTCTTTATTTTACCATCACAACACAGCAAATATAGAACTTCAAGGACAATGCTCAGTATAGATCTGCTACATGTTTCGCAAACACACATCAACAATCGTACACCACTGAACTGCAGTACGTAAAATTTGTGCAAATTAACTTAAATGATTTATAACATTCTATCAAATTTTACGTACTGCAGTTCAATGGTGTACTATTGTTGAAGTGTGTTTGCCTGATGATGGCCACTTGTGGCCGAAACATGTAGCAGAACTATACTGAGCATTGTCCTTGGAAGTTCTATATTTGCTGTGTTGTGAGGATCAAAAAAAGAGATTGTATATATTGTAACACGGCAGGTTGCACGAAATTAAGATTAGTATGAACGTATTTAATGTATTCTAGAAATGTGGTAAATAAAATACATTGTGAAAGAAAGCTGTATCTTTCTGATGCTTTGCGGGCAGTATCTATGTTGGCTACCATAAATCTACATTTTGAAGCTACATAAATTTAGCACATACATGTTGTAGCCCCAGGCATAAGTTACAGCTACATCAAAAATTACCATAGCACAAAAACCTGGATTTAACTGCAGAATGTGGCTCTTCTGCAGTAATTACTCGTATAATTATGTATAATACAAAATCATTTCTTTCACATAGCCATTAATGCTGATGTACATATAATATGTGATGCCATGAATCATGCACAACTTAAGTGTAGACTTGAATCAGAACCGATTTTAAATATAACTATGATGGCCATCTTATTTTGAAATTTGGTTCTATTTTTCCTCTTTGAGTAAACTCAATATTAAAGGAAATATACTCTTTTGTGCCCCTTCTGCAGAGCTACTCTGTTGGGCCCAACATAGTAGGTTTTCATGCACATCGTATTCACCTGAAGCTGGAAACAGAACCAGTTACTAAAAGTTGTAGTAGATAATTGCCATGATATCTGGAACTCTGAAATGTTCAGGGGAGTGTGTGGTGCCGACCAACTGAATGAGAATTAAAAGTGATGGAGTTAACAGTCAGGCAGGATGGGATGACATTTCACCTGTTGATATTATGTGGGCTGGGAGGTTACCTTCAAATCTTCAATTAGGAGTCATTAAAAAAAATAGTAATAATAATAATAATAATAATAATGAATATCAAATCTCCCTTTCAATCTTCTTCTCTCAAGACCAACTGTATATGTAAATGAAATTGTTGGTGATCATCAGTATGGATTTTGACATTATACATCAAGTACTAATCAGATATTCTAAACTTAACAGATAATTGGATAAGGAAGGAGAACACAACAGGAGAGCATATCAGCTATTTATTAGATTTCAATAGGAAGGATTGTAAAAATGGTGGATCATGTATATTTGTAACCAAAGAGTTAAATACCAGGGAAGTTACATTTCTCAATGATATGAGCTGTGAAAAAATTTTCGAATTAGCTGTAGTTGAAATTGTTGACTTTAAATGGTTATTGGTCTGTATTTACAGATCCCCCCAAAACAATGCTGGTTTATTCCTGGAGAAGCTGGAAACTCTTGTCGATAGAATACATAAAAAAAGGAAAAAGTTAATTATTTGTGGTGATTGGAATATAGACCTTCTCCAGGTAAATGAACACACACGGACACTGGAAAACTTATTGATATCTTATGATCTAAAAAATACAGTAACTGTACCAACAAGAGTTACTAGTCTCTCCAAATCCTCGATAGATGTTATGATTACTAATAAACAGTTTAATAAGAATTATATTGAAATTGTAAATATGGGTTTCTCTGACCATTTGGCTCAGATCTTATGGGTAAATTTAGACACACGAAGAATGGAGCAAAAGGATAAAGTACTTTTAAGAAAGTTTTCTAAGGTAAATATAAGCAAATTCATAGACTTGTTAAAGGATGAATTATGGGAAGAAATTTCTGTGGAAAGGAATGTAAATGAATTATACTCATTATTTATAAATAAGTTTTTATACTATTTTACGAGAGCATTCCCATTGAAATTAGAAACAAAGAGTGACCGCAAAGATAATTTATGGATATCTAGAGGAATAAGAGTCTCATGTCAGAAAATGAGGCTTTTAAATAGTTTAAAGTGTAGATTACCACTATCAAGGGATTCATTAAACTATATAAATAGATATCACAGAATCTATAAACGAGTTATCTCTGAAGCTAAGAAAAGGTATAATGACAATCAAATACGAGATGCTACAAATCCAACTAAGATGATGTGGCAGATAATAAATAAACAAATGGGAAATGCAGGTAGGGCAAATCATGATATATGGTTACAAAACAATTCAAAGAAAATAATACACCCGCAGAAGGTGGCGAATACATTAAACTCTTATTTTATTGATAAAGTTGAAGAACTGGTGGAGGAAACTAGAAATAGAAATAATAATAGATTACCACAATTATTAGTCGACCGAAATCCAAACTCCATGTATCTCTTCCCCATTTCTGAAGATGAAATTGTGTTAGTAGTAACTAAATTAAAAGGTAAAGCCTCTGCTGGAGTTGATGAAGTCCCTGAATTTTTATTAAAAGCATGTATTCAATGTATAAAAAAACCACTTACATTCATTTTTAATGAGTCTTTAAACCAGGGGATTTTTCCAGATTTATTAAAAATTGCAAAAGTTAGGCCTGTTTATAAAAAAGGGAACAGACAAGAAGCTAGTAATTATAGACCGATAGCGCTTTTATCTGTATTTTCAAAAATATTGGAAAAAATAATGTATTCTAGACTGGTATCTTTTACTACAAAATACAAAATTTTAACAGAAAATCAACATGGGTTTCAGAAAAATAAATCAACTACATCGGCGTGTCTGTCCTTCATTGGAAAGGTCCAGGAAGCATTGGATAGGCGGTTAGGGGTGGTAGGTATATTCTTTGATCTCTCAAAAGCTTATGACGTTATAGATCATGATATACTTCTTGAGAAATTGGAGCATTATGGAATAAGAGGGAATGCCATAATTTGGTTAAAATCCTACCTTTCTCTACGTTCTCAGTATGTCGAAATAACTTCAAATGACAATAAATATCGTAAGAAGAGGTATAATTCCTCATTTAAGAATGTAAAATTTGGTATACCCCAGGGTTCCATCCTGGGCCCACTGTTGTTTTTACTTTATATAAATGATTTACCCTATCATATATTTGACGGTGAAGTTGTCCTTTTTGCAGATGATACTAACATATTGGTAACAGATAAAAATATAAATATTCTCCAAGATAAGATAGGAGAGGTGATGATCCAGTTAGAATCGTGGTTTTCAAAAAACAATTTGATTATAAATACGGAAAAGACCAAAGCAATGCTGTTCCAATTAAACAAATCATACTATATGTCTGAGCCAGTAATCACCTTCAAAAATATGAAAATTAGTTATACCTCACAGTTTAAATTTTTAGGTGTTAATATATCAAATAACTTAAAATGGAGCTCACATATTCAATCTTTATGTCTAAAATTAAATAAGGTGTGTTATATTATAAAATCCTTGAAAGATGTAGTGAGTTTCTCTACGCTCAGGAATGTTTATTTTGCTAAATTTCAGTCCTTAATAAGTTATGGTTTGATTTTTTGGGGGGGAGAGTGTGAAAGCAGTAAAATACTGAAAATACAAAAAAGGATACTTCGATTAATAAAAGGCGTAAATAGTAGAACTACATGCAGACCAATCTTTAAAGATCTAAAGATCCTAACTGTTACCTCTCTGTACATCTTTGAGGTATTGTGCTACTTTCAGAAATTTAATCTGTATACTACTAGAAATTCAGATTTATATGAATATAATACTAGAAGAAAAGAGGACTTCCATGTACTAAGCTGTAGCACATCTACCTCTAAAAAAAGTGTCATAAATATGGGTATTAAAGCTTACAATAGATTGCCTTTGAAAATAAGAAAATTAAATGGATTCAAAGATTTTAAATATAAATTAAAATTATTTTTACTTGATAACCCATTTTATACAATGAAGGAGTTTCTCTTTGAGGGACTGCAGGATGAATAGAGAAACTCTGCTCAAAATCCTTAATGATGATTTGATGATGTGTTTTTATCCTTGATGAGTATGGTTGTGATGGTTACTTTAGTAACTTGATTTTAAAGTAGTATTTTTAAAGTTGGTCGATTAAGCATAAAGGCAAATAAACTTGAAATTAACTTATTTATATCTAAAATAATCCAAAATTTGTGTACTTGTATTCTGTATTGTAGTTTTAATTAGAGTATGTCTCTGTTGACATAGGAACCCTTTAGGCCGTGGGCAAAGGATTCCCGAATGATTGTACTACATGTTATGACTTGTCCATGTGTTACTTTGTAACAGTTACGGATGTTAATAAAGATGATGATGATGATGATTATTCATGTAGGAGAGAAGTACTGCATAGCATTCTTACTGAATTCAGTATACCCATGAAACCAATAAGGCTAACTGAAATGAGGTGAAACAAAATATACAGAAGAATCTAAGCAGATAAACATTTATCTGATGCACCCAAAATGGTTTGAAACAAGATGTCTTATTGCCACTGCTTTTAATGCATGTTCAGGAAAATCCAAAAACCAAGGAAAGGTTAGAATGACATGGAGGTTATGATGGGAATGGTGGTGGCCATGATATTAATTTATGCATGTATAGGACGCGTGCGCGTATAGGCCGCAACACAATTTTCAGACAGAAATTATAGAAAAAATAATTTTCTTGGAATATTATTTCAGGAGTAGAAATTGTTCCGAAATATTCCGAATATAATTTTTTTTAAATGAAGTGTGATTTCGAATATTTCGAATATAAGCCGCACCCCAGTTTTCCTCTTGAATTTTTGGCAAAAAATGTGCGGCCTATACATGCGTAAATACGGTAATTTATCTGGTGAAAATATAAATACCACAAAAAAGAACATAAACGTCTATTAGACACTAGTAACAAGGATGGCATAAAAGTAACACAAAGAAAACTAAGAATATGTTGGATCTGAGGTTCTCACAGTGGTGACTATGAAGTGTACTATTTTCTGGGATGTAATGCCATGTTGTCCAGCAGAAGTTCACTGATGTTTCACAGGAGCGTCAGGGAACTTCAACTGGACTACATGCCATTAGGTCCCACAAGACATTACTCTTTTAAGTTAACTGTTCATGCCTCATCACCAGAATGCAGCATAATATCATAATACAGTATACAGACAGCTAGTAAATCCTTTGAAAATGTTACAGAGTTGAAATACTGGAAACAATACTAACATATCAAAATTGCATTCACAAAGAAATTAGGAGCATATTAAACCCAGAAATTGTGTGCTGCCATTCAGATCTTCCTGATATCTAAAAACGCAAAGATCAGATACATAAAGTTATAATTTATCCACCTCTCACATTCATGATGGTGTTCCTGGTTTATTCAATGATGCTTTTTCAACTGCACCACTTATACATCACTGAATATTAGGATAATTCAGAATGATGAACTGGAAATATCTGCACGTAAGTGATTATATTTTAAGCTATTATCCCAGAATTTGCTTGAGGAATAGAGGTACCTTAATATAAATGATAACATATGCAAACTAAGGATGGGTCCAGTGCTCATGCAACATCGTCTAAATGCTGTATACATTAATTCCACTATCAAGAGTCCTATAATAATCTGTCTGATTTCTACACTTACATTTTTAAGCTATCATGAAATATTCATGAATGGGAAATTTGAATTATGGAGCACTTATGTTACAAAATATTAATCTCATAAACTGTTTCAGTCAACAAGTATCTAAAGATGTATAATTTTTGCATCATTTATATAAGTTCAAACTACACCAAACCATATCAAAAATACATCCTACATAATATGTACATTCATAACACATTTTATAAACAAAAACAAAACAAAGTCAACCTGTCAGACAGTGGCATACACACTATAATACTTACTGAATAGTCTACAGAAAAGCCTTATGTATATATAGTGTTACATATAAATTACTTGTCATGTGGTTAAGCTATGCACTGCATTTACAGAACTGAAAGAAGATCCATACTAACACTAGCTGAATTTTTTTTGTAAGTGAAAAAAGCTTCTCTTTCTAAAACACAACTTTTGTCATCAGTTCCACTACCAACTACAAGGTATTCACAACTAGTCTGCCATACTTTGGGAGGTAATGTCAAGTAAAAAACGTAATACAACACTGGTCCCATTTCTAACCACTGGGGAGCTACAATTCTTTTAAGATATGTAAAATACAACTGCCTACTTCTGTGAAATTTTACACATGCCAACAATGGTTATGGTTAACAATAAGCAGGGTTCCTACTTGTTCCTACCAGTAATCCTTACAGAACTGTTCAAAGCTACTTATAATATCAAATCTCAGTGAATGTTTGGTGATCTGTTAATTGGAAAATTTGTTTTGAACAAAATTTGACTCCTGCTAATTTTCTGAACTTCCTTATGAATGCTTTGTCATTTTTACTGGAGTACTTGCCTCTGGAGACATCACTCAAGATGTTCTTTCAGAATGATGAAACACCTCCACATTTTGGTCATCGATTTACAGATTACCTGAATCAGTGTTATGGGAATCGAGAGATTTGTAATGTTGCTCCAAAACCTTGGCTATTGAGATACTTGACTTCTTTTTAAGTGGTCTTATGAAAGAAATGATCTACATAAGCAAAATACTAACAATAGTGGAATAGCTGCTTATGCCCCAACATGATGCTATGGGCAGTAAACTTTCATCTGGGCCAAGAAGAACAAGGCACTTGAAAACTGTGATGGACATTTTGAATATTTAATTTATGGTGTTTCTCATAAATTCATGTGATTAATATTCTTGTTTATTTTCTCCAGCATGCACCTTAAACATCTGTAACTTTTTAACAGCTTGAAACAGAACCAATGTTCTACTCACCATCACCTCCCAAAGTATGGCACACTGTTTGTGAAACAACCTGTATATGTTCAGAAGGGCAAGAATGGTATTTATTCCTTACACTTGAGTCTATTTATATGACCCTGCAGTTTGCTTAGTTTATCTTCAAATGTGAATATGTTCTTATGTAGTGCTGTCCTTTTATAAAATATCAATGTTGTATTCAGAGTCCAGTTTCAAAGAATTTATTTTCATCAAGAATGATGTTAATCATTAACACACTGACTGCCATGCCATGTCATGCCATGCATATTTGGATTTTAGGTGCTGGGGCCAGCCATTTTTCCATGAAAACTGGATTATCAATTTTTTTTTACATTAAACTTGGGAATGGAAATGAATATATTACTGTATTGTTTTTAATTCTTTCAAGTTTGACAAGTTACATTTATCATTTCTCTGCATTTCAGTGACAGCTCTAGAGAAAAATTACATTTATATACATACAGCTTGTCATTTAATGGGATCTCTACAGGTAAATGATAAACTTCAACTCATCAGGTGATGGGACTGGCAGTGAATGTATTAATCATTACTGGAAGATAATACAGAAACAAGCATTACATATATACATGGTATGGTAGTGAGCTGTATATGCTGAAATTCAGTCCACTTACTGGAATACATTATTAATTCAGAGCTTTTCACGTTAAGCAATATTGACATATTCATATTTCTTTTACTAATAAATTATAAAATTAATTATTTAAAAACAGAGGCCTGCTCTATCACAGTGTTTTTGAACTATCCTTTTTATCAGTGGGCTCAGACACATTATGTGGCTGAATGGGTGGTGCTGCTGACATAGCAGCAGCACCTGATGTGGATGCTGACACATCACAGCTTGCTCCATTTGCTTTCTTTCGGTCATCTTGTGATATTACATTCGCCTTTACCATAGTTTCCTTTTCCACTTTGAGCGACAATTCTTTCTTCACAGTCTCTTCTACTTTTTGATTGCCTTTCTCCAGTGCTTTCTCAATTTGTTCTTCCAACTCTATCACTTCTTCTTTACTCATTAAGTCAACTATCTCATCAATTTGTTTTTTGTTAAGTTTAACATTTTCTTTGCCAACCAATTCAACTACCTGCAAAAAGGATAAGCCACTTAGTTTCAAGGAAATTAACCAAAACATTATGCTTCTGCTGGATCTCAAGAGATAGGATGGGGTGGTATGGACTCAATTTGTCTGCCTTGGGATAGGGACCAGTGGAGGACTCTTGTGCACACAGTAATGAATCTATGGGTTCCATAAAATGTTTGGAAATTCTTGAGTTGCTGCACAACTGGCAGCTTCTCAAGAAGAGCTCAGCTCCATGGAGTTAGTTATTATGATGCTGTTGGTTTCAGTGAAATTCTACAGATACAAAGGTGCCCCTAAGAAGCCTGAAATAATTTTATAGGGCAAGTTCCAAGCACATAAATTATTCTGAAAAGTGATGAAGAGAGCTTATACATAGAAAACTATCCCATCTTGAAATAGTAGGTTTAGAAAAAAAAAGAAAGGAAAGAAAATTATGTACATATTAAAAAGTCCACTTAAAATCACTAGGAGACTTAAAATATTGATTCAGGTTTGATATTCATTACATCTAATTTAAAGTTTATGGGTTCACCATTATGAGTTATGTCATGCACAGTGAAGTAATAAAACTGTCAGTACTACCTCAATAACTAACAAAATATTCAGAAAACGGTTCTACACATTATAATATGAGGGAGAGCCAGTAAACATGTCACAAATGGATAAAAAACATAAACATGTGATATTTGAACCATGAAAAAACATTTATTTCTTGACATATCCTCCACCATAATTGACACACTTGTCCCACTGCTTTACCAGTGTGCTGAAACCCAAAGCACAGAAGTCTTTTGACTGCTGTCTCAGCTACTCCCGCATCTCCATTTCAACCTCATCATCATCAGCTAACTGTTTTCCACTGAAGTGGTCTTTTTTTAGCAGATAAAAGAGTTGGAAGTCACTAGGGGCCAAGTCTGGGCTGTATGGGGTCTGGCATTGTCATGAGGAAGCAGTACTCCTCTTCCCAATTGGTCTGGATGCTTTCTACCAACTGAATCCTGAAGCTTCACAGGACAATGCAGAATTCATATTTTCACTTCTGAAAATTGGCTAACAGTACTCCCTGAGAATCCCGAAACATGGTAAGCATAACCTTCCCAGCTGACGGCATAACCTTAAACGTTTTTGCTGAAGGTGAACTGGGATGTTTCCATTACACTGAAGCACACTTTGATTCAGGTTGGTAGTGAAGCACTCATGATTTGTCCCCAGTAACATGCCTGTCAAGCATATTCATATCCTCTCTTTCATCCGCATACTGTAAGAGATGCTGCAAGGACAGACCCATTTAGTTACTTTTTTCTCGATCCTTCAGCTCTCTGGGTACCCACCGTGTGCACACTTTCCGAAACTTCGGATGATCATGCATTATGTTGTATGCAATAGTGCAATTGCTACACTGTCTATCATTATCCTCCTGTCAACTTGAATCAACTCTTTCACTCACTGCATAGTTGCTTCTGTCACAGTCTCAATAGGGTGACCTGGTCGGGCATCATTTGCAACTTTCAAATGTCCTTGAGAGAATTTCTCGACCCAGTGGTGAAACACTTTATACGTCAAACACTTTCCACCGTAAACAGGAAGCATTTCATTATGAATATCCTTTTGCCAACAAAAAACACACAACAACATTTTTTTATCACATTACTAACTTTGTAACAGTAAATATCTGTAATTAATGAACATTATAACTAAAATGCATTTGGAAAAAACACATTCACCAGACTGGGGTATGCATTTCCACACTTATAAAAGAACCATTATCAGAAAATCAAGACAAAATGTAATAATAATCAGAGAATCTATTGGGTCTTTCAAACTCAGTTATTTATTACATCCAAAAGCAGCTTGTATAATACAGATAAGGTCACTGTATGAAGAATGGAAGCTTATTAAAACACTGTAATTCTGAATTGACTATATCTTGTTAGAAGAATACTTATAGGTTCTACGAAAGCATTCTCCACCTTAAAATCTAGTTTTATGGCATTTATCCTGGATGGATATTCCACTTAAAAATTTATTCACTTCTCAGTCACTGGCTTCCCACTACAGAAGCCTGGGTTTGAGCCCAAGTAATGTCATGTGGGATTTGTGGACAAAGTGGCACTGGAGCAGGTTTTCTCTGAGTACTTTGGTTTCCCCTGCCAATTCTAATTCCACTGACTGCTTCACACACACACATCATCTATCATCTGGAGCTGGTGCAATAGGCCAAGCAGTGACCGAAGTGTCAAGTCACTTAGTCTCACTCCACCCCAAGAACTAAACTATTCTTTCTATGCTTTATAATATTCATGTTTAAGTGGTTTAAGTTCGAGGTGCCATCCTGGCATATGCCAGGAGGGACTGAGAAAAATCACAAGAGTCCTCAATCATTAAGGCTAATTTCTGGGCTGAGGCTGAAACTGAATATTTTAGTCATTGTGCTGCACGTCTTTCTGGAACTCTAAGCAAATGCTCACCTTCAGTACATCATCTAGTCTGATGGCTCCATCTTTGTCAATATCCATTTTTGCCAGAACTTCAGAAATCCTGTTCACCAGGGAAGCATCTGGAACCTTCTGAATTCTCTTGATAGCATCTTTCAGTTCCTCAATGCTTATCAATTCCTCACTGAAAAAAGTTAAAGAGGATTAAAATATTTGGCTATTTTAAAATTACATTATAAAACATCCATATTTCAGTAATCTACATTAAATTTCCTTGGTACAAATGATTCTGAGGAGCCCTTAGAAGATTACAAGCTTTAAATTCAGCTGTAGTACATGTACCATGCTGCTTGACTCACCAGGAAACTGACAGCATACGTGTATCATTGTAATTTTAAAAACTTACAGTAAATGTCAACATCGAATAGTTCAAAGCTCGAAGTATTATGGACAAAGAGCAGAAGTCTCTGCATAATAGCAATGTGAACCGGTGCCATATAAAGTCAGATGTTGCAATTACTTCTATGCCTCAGTTTGTACATTCACTCTCTTTGTTAAGGTTTATAAGGCAGAGAATGTACTCTACATTTCAACAAATAAGTTACCTTTTTTGTTGTGTTTCCTTTTCTTCAAGAGATCCTTTAGCTTCTAGGTCCTTTATGAGTACCTTCTCTTCACGTTCAAGCTCTTCCAGAACAGCATCCATCTTACGTATCATTCTGTTTACTTTCTTAAATAAGCGTCTGGCTGCCTTCGATTCTCGTACTTTTGATTCTGACTTATCCAGCACCTTCACTACCTTCTTTAGGTCATCAACATCCTATTAACACAGGAATATCTATGTTTAATACACAATAAGACTAGCACATTAAATATTATGTATGGTCCCGGATGTGATGCCTTGTAGCCTGGTAGATGGATACCTGAATTGAGGAACCTCCTGTCCCCATTTTCAGTCGTGAAGATGAAGAACAGCAGATTCCTCTGAAACACTGATACAAATCTACCAGACTTTAAGGATGTAAGAAGCAGGTTCCTCCAAAACAGTGGTACCCATCTATTAAACTGCATTTCATCATATATGAGAAGACCATGGTCTTGATACTCACAGCCATGAGCACATTAAATTTAACCTTTAAGTGACGGCCCTTTAAATTCTGGTAATGGCAGGGGGACGAATTTGATTTAAATACCCACAATTTTAAAGCAATAAAAACTGCAATCATTTTCTAAAATTGCTGTGATTTCTACAATTTTTGTGATAAACGAACCAAATAAATGCTGTTTTTTTCTAGAAAGAATATAGAATCAGATATTGTAATTTACAGACTTTATAAAATGTGTAAAAATTTTTAGACTGATTCCAAGTAAAAAATTCCCAAATTTGTCGTCTGTCTACAAGAATTCAGAGTTCTTGGAACTAAGAATGCTGTATGTAGATGTTGCAACACAGCGGATGGTTTATGTAGCCATGTTTAGTTTTGCATGTCTCGAAAGATTATACACTTATGTCATTTCGGTATGCAGAGATGTGGGGTGAGTATCTATTCGTATACAAGAACCCTGATTGTTTATTATCGCTTGTCGCAACACAACAAGCTCTCTGTTCTCACTCTGCTTGAAGTAGATTATAAGTACTTTCATGGTTAGCATCCTAATACCACAGCCAAGCAGTATCAAAAGCGTGAACCAACCATTGCACTGTCTCGTTTGGAAGACGCTGACATATTTCAACTCATAAATGACTCCGAATCAGATTGTTGTACCGACAACTCTGAGAGTGGCGTTGAGGAAAGTGAATCAGAAATTGATTTCGACGAAGAACCATCATCTTGGTCGGCAACCTGGGGACCACCACACCAGCATGGCAAGAGAAGTGTGAATAATTATTCAGGTGGAGCTGTGGGCAAACTGTGGCAAACAGTTATAGCATCTGTCGTCGAACCTGGAAATGGACAAATAAACTATTTTTCCATCTCCTGGATCTGAACAGTTACATCCTGTTGTCACACAGAGAATTTCGTCTCGCTCTTGTGCGGAACATGCTGGAAGGGGTCCACTTCGCCCTCAATGGACCAGGGGTCAAACCCCTGCCGTTTCATTGGAGATATCTCAATTAGAGGAGGCCAAACAACATCACTGGTGGTTGATTTCAATGAAGAACCATCGTCTTGGTCGGCAACCTGGGGACCACGACACCAGCATGGCAAGAGAAGTGTGAATAATTATTCAGGTGGAGCTGTGGGCAAACTGTGGCAAACAGTTATAGCATCTGTCGTCGAACCTGGAAATGGACAAATAAACTATTTTTCCATCTCCTGGATCTGAACAGTTACATCCTGTTGTCACACAGAGAATTTCGTCTCGCTCTTGTGCGGAACATGCTGGAAGGGGTCCACCTCGCCATCAACGGCCCAGGGGTCGAACCCCTGCCGTTTATCGGAGATATCTCGATTATAGGAGGCCAAACCACATCACTGGCCGACTTCCTCTACTTCGCAATTGAGGTGTCATGTGTGCTTTTCGCGTGGGAAACGAAGAACCGTCCAGACAAAGTGCGTGAAGTGCAACGTTGGACTCTGGATTTCCGGATGTTTCCAAGATTTCCACACAAAGCCAACGTTCCGTTAGACAACGCAGGTGGGAAGAGAGACAACTTATAAAGCTGGTGACCAAAAATCATGTAAGTAGAAAAAGAATTTATAACTTAAAATTAGATTTTAAAAAGCCGGCCGCACGCGTGGACTGCGCGATGACATATGGCGTCATTCGTCCCCTTGACTTTATTTTAATGATGCCATATGGTGTCGCTCGGCTCTTAAAGGTTAATCTATCTATACATATTCATAAAACACTAAGGTGTGTTTCTGGACTTTGCCACTTGCATGCAGCAAGCCAGCTGGTTTTGTGTGGCCCACAAGAGCATTCCTCCATCCACCAAAAATGTGTTAATGCCCTCTTCTATAACCATTCAGTATGGTAACATTTCAAACCTGTCCAGAGCCTGATGGGGGATGTGTTTCTACCAGATATTTAATTTTTCCAAGAAGCAGCTAGAAAATCAACAGCTTTTTAAATGACCACAAAGTCCATATTTTTTACTGGGTTTGAATGCAATTTTGACTGCATGGATTTCCACAGAATTTGTATACTATATAAGTGGAACAATCCATGTACTTATTTTACTAACAAAAGATTTAACATGAGTGAAGAAAATTACAAATTTTCAGTCACATTACCTTAGAAATTCGTATTTGGTAGGGTGCACTTCAAAACATCCATAAAGAAGGCCAGTTCAGAACTGGGGCATTAGTACATTGTTTCTTATCTTTTGCTATGTTTCTTGCATACAGCCCAACATTTTATGGGTTCCGATGTCCTTTGAACTGAAGTATTCTTCATGGGAAATGCCAGCATTGCTACTGTGTTGTCATCTGCATGGAGTCTTGTCACTTCGATTTCCTTATAATATTTTACTAACAAACCCTGAACTAAAACAACTCAGAATGTTCGATAGCCTACCTTTCTGTCTGTCTACTGTCACTTCACTCAATAGACATATTTAGCAGTCTACAGAAGAGCTTAATGCAAAAGGTAAAGTAAAGTTGTCCCTGTGCTTAACTAATTAAGCACTATGCCATGAAGGCATATGGGAAAGTGGATGTACAGATCCACATTTTCTTGACCTCAGCACTAGCTGGTGGTGAGTGGTCAGCTTCATGCCCCAGCCACTTTACCCCATGCGAAAGAGCCCCTAGTACCAATTATATTGGAGGTTGTGTGAACCCCAGAGCCGGTCTGGATGATGGGGAGAAGAGAAAATTCTTGACCCTATTGGAACTCGAACTCTGATCCCTCAGTTGTCAAGCCTGCAGCCAGTCATTATACTGACTGCGGTAACCTGGCTCCAAAGAGCTTCATATACTACTTACTAATTTTCTTGCCTTCAATAAGGTTATGTCTATAACAGCTGACCTTTCTTCTCAGTACCTCTCCCATAAATTTGGTGTAGTCTATAAAAACAGTGCCTTTTGTACTTGCTGACCTCACTTCATGCTGACTGGTCATTTCACTTATGTGAAATGAAGATATCACTGGTGCAGTCCTTGTATCATTTTACTTGATGACTGATGCAGGTCCAGTGTGTTATACAACGATCACTTGTCTTTAGCTTTTGCTCCTTCACTTCTGAAGGTACATTCTTCCTGTATAGTTACAGAATCCCTGCACAATCAGTCTTCTATGCCTTTAGTAATTTTGCCAAATCTGGGGAACTGTATATGTTGAACCCAAATAATACATCCTTTACAAAGCAAGGATTCTGCTAACTCCACCAGGAAAGCAGTTCTATTCATGTGACTGCAGCTCTGAGGGGACTGCATTACCATATCCTTCTCTATGTGGACAATGACAACACACACACATTACCAGACATACACAATTCAAAGGGTCTTCTACCAAACTGTGAGGACTCCAGAGGGAGGTATCGCCTGATATGAAGACGTCCTTTCCACAGGGTTAATGACTCATAACTGAAACATTCTAATGAGGAAGAGATAAGACTTCAAATTTGTAATTTAATTGGTCAATGACAGATTTATTTTGAAAAGTTCTGGGTGACCTTCATACTTCTCTTAAGTGCTGCTGTCTGTGAAATGTAAGAGCCTGCAAACTGTTTTGAATCAATCACAGAAATGACCATCAAATACGGGTGTGGGTATCAGCTGATTAAGTAAAAATATATTCCCAAGCTTGGCTTCTCAGTAATGCACATTAGCACAAACAAGGCTAGAATGAGGCACACTTCATCTTCCATAAACAGTCTCCATATATGCACACTTGCCTTCAGAACTTTCATATTGCTATGCATAGTCATATGTTTCTGCTGCAATTTGTCCAAAATATTGCCTGCTACAAAAATATAGTTCAAATTTCCACAATTTCAGTCACACCCTGGAGGTATATTACCTCCTACAAATCATGTCTTCCCATATATAGGAATCTGTACTAACACTCCAGTGTTTCATTGACTGTTATTAATTCCAAGGGTAGTAGTCATCCAGATAGAGAGGAAAGTCTCCTGACTGTGCACATCCCCTATGTGGAGGGTATTTCAGAAAAGTTCAAATGTATGGGGAATCATTACATTAGTACCATCTTCAAAATTAAACACACTCTTAGGTATTCACTCATGAGAACCAGACCCCAAAGAGATCTGCAACAAACGGTATACTGCCTCTAAAGCATTCTCTGTATATATGACAGATGCTACATTGGTAAAACTGGGAGACCACTAGTTGTGCAGTTCTGCGAACATAAGCACAATCTCAGAGATGATCTTCAAGAAATCAAAATTAGCCCAACATGCCTATGAAGGACATCATCAGGTGGGCTAGGATGAAGCTAAAATTCTGGAAACTGAAAGTAATAGCAGGTATATAAATATAAGCAATCAGCTCATATGGCATATATAAAATCAATATGATAAGCCAACACCGCTTGGATTTTGATCCCATATGGTTTCCTCTCTTCAGCAATGAGGTTAGCAACTCATAGGAAAGATCAGGATTAAAGGATCCTTCAGGGGTATGTATTGAGTCCAATGGCTCAATTTTTGTTCCACCGCTACAATTGGAACGGACACTTCCATGATAACAAATACATGGAAACTGTGGAGAGAGACAAATAGTAGCAACAAACTGTCGTTGAGTAACAACGGATGAGACGAAACACATTACCAGTGTAATCTATAAGGAATGTTCCCGTAACAATTGACTGCCTGAACAGCGGTAAAGGAACCACGAGAAATAATGTCCGGTATCTGGTCCACATAACCCCTATATAAGCAGAGCTTACGACACGTATAGGGCATTGAGTATTGAGAACGAGACAATCTTGGGAATATTGTCACCAGAGACAGTTGAGATCCAGCCACGGCCAAGGACAGTTGAGACGTCGCATGAGAGTATTGGGCCAGAAGTCAAGCGACTTTACAAGTGGTAATAATTGTAAGGTGTGTAAGAGTGAGTGTTCAATAAAGATTCGCTAAATACGACACCCACATAAAGTTATTTGTCACGTAACATACCCAACATGTGACAATATTATTATAACATGAAGATTTTACAATTATTCATGTGCATTTGTGTTTATGAATTTGGTTTTCTGCATTTATTTTCCACTTTCTTTTCTATCCTGGTTTCAGGTCTGTATATGCTTCATCCCAATTTTTATTGTTCCTCTTATATCCTGCTGACAATGCCTGATCTTGGGTGTTATAACTGTAGTTATGAGGACATAGGTTGCCCAGGACTGAGGTTAGCTCTTTCTACTGGAACCTGAAAGAACAGATGTCTCCCACCCCTTCATGTGTGGATGGAAACAGACCGTTTCCAAAATGCTGTTCTTTAGAACAGTGGCTGGATGAAGTCCAAAAACCCAATAATCCAAACACATATGGACTTTTATAAAGACACTTCATGAAAGAAAAATTATGTTAAAAAAGTGAATCACCATTTTTAGATGAGCAGCATATGTCTAGAACTACCCAGCTCATAAAATATGACAGATTATTGACAAGCATATAATCACTTACTTCTTGGTATTCTGCCAGTTCTTCTTTTAAATCATCCAACTCCATTTCAACCAAAATCTTTTTATCCTTACTCAAAGTATCCAATGCATCCTCAAGTGCTTCAAAGTCTGTGGCTGTCAGCTCCTACAAGGAGAAATAGCAATCAACCAAGTCAGTTGTATGATTAAAACAGGGCGATGAGATGGATTGGACACGTAAATTTTCTTCGGGGCAGGAAATATGTATTACAAATTTTGGGCATATATTCTCCTTGAACAGAAGAACACAGGCCATTTAGTTCATGTTCTTCCTGCTTCTATTGGACTCTCCTGATGGCAGATTCTATATCTTGCCTCAATAAGTCAGAGAAGTAAAGCAAACAATCACTCCTATCGCCCTCCACTAAGACACATGACCATAAACATTTGGCAGTCATGACACCATTAACTGTGAAAATATTGATCTCCTTACAAAACATGTGATGCCTACATGAATGTAATTAACATTAATAAACACCACATAAAATACAAACCGGAAATGAATTAATGTGTAGAGTTCTATCATCTGGGATATAATGCTGTGTAATTTCTTGCTTAGCTTATTCTATTTTGACCTCCTCAGTGAGTGGTGCCCACTAGTGATTCTGTTCCACAAACTTCAAGCCCAAAACGTTAAAAAGCCTGTAGAGCCTTGAATGAAAAATATTTGGCAAATCATTATCACTGTTCACTCTTGCCAATACTTTATTCTGAGTTAGAATTTCATTCTTGAAAAAAAAATTATGCACTTCTTTCACAAACGGAAGTTTTCATAAAGCTGTTATATTTTTCACTCTGCTTTTTTGATATCTAGATTTTGTTTGAAGGAACTAGTTTTCCATCACCTTCCAGTTATTTCCTAGAAAAGTACATGCTAGATTTAGATATTCCAGATGCATAAGCCACTACATCTGTCCCTTCATCAAGTGTAATATGAGGATTATCTTCACTACTTTCTATAAAGACATTTAACACACCTTTTTCTGCACTTGTCAGTGGCTTTCCTGTCTTAGGTTTCATTAGAGAAATACCTGGTTCAACCACGGTTTTAAACTAATACACATTTACACAACAACAACAACAACAAAGAAATTACACACTTAAAAGTAACTCATACAGTACATAACTGAAGACAATAATTATGAGTGGTTTCTATTGTTTTCACATGAAAGAATAAGCAAACATGCAAAACTAATGAAAAATATATAAGCACTATCACATGAGTATCACATGTTAATGCAACTGAAAACATAGATGGGGCTCAGTTCCAGGCACAGCCAACATGTCATTCTGACAACTAGTGTGCTTTCCCATGTTTAGGATACATTTTATAATATTTATGTATAAATATGCTGCATATAAGCAGTCTCATGAGGCATTTACCAACAATAGACAAAACTATAATGCATTTCCTTGTTTGTCACTCTTCCACAAAAAGCTGTTAAGACGAAAAGCATCTGTGCAGGTTTCAATTAAAGGGCTATAAGCTTCCATTATATCTTCTCTACCCTCCCTCACCAAGTTCTTTACTTCATCTCTCAGACTAAACGAGACAAATCATATGGCGAAATTAATGGAGCATTGACCATAAATAATCAGCTTATTTTAATCCACTGCAAACTGGAAATGTTTAAGAAAAATTTACCTACATAAGGTTCACCAGATAATTCATGCACATGTTTAATTAACCCCCCCCGGTGATGCAAGCTCCGTCTTCAGTGCAAACCATATATTATAGGTCTTTCGTTTTGCTCTCCTTTACACACTACATGTTTCGGCCACAAATGGCCATCATCAGGTGTATTACTCGCGTATCTGTCACACTGCACTTAGTTTAACATTTAAAATTTAAAAACATAGGTCTTNATCTTTACTACATATACAAGAAACAAGAAGTAGCCACTGCAGCACTATAAACATAGGGCGAGTAACCCTGACAATTTTAAATTTTAAAATTTAGAGGAAAATTGAAAAGATTTTAAAATTAGAACTGAAGATTTTATAAGTGCTAATTCAGAGAAATCAAAATTGATGTGTGTAAATAACAAAGATATCAATGAAGTAGATTTTGGTAATAATGACGAAAGGAACAATCAGGAAGACCTGTGTTTTTAAATTTTAAATGTTAAACTAAGTGCAGTGTGACAGATACGCGAGTAATACACCTGATGATGGCCGTTTGTGGCCGAAACATGTAGTGTGTAAAGGAGAGCAAAACGAAAGACCTACTCGTATAATATATGGTTTGCACTGAAGAGGGAGCTTGTATCATGTATCGTATGGAGTGCTACAGGATGCTTAAATATAATATTTCATTTTTATTTGCAAGAAAAGTGTTGCGATAACTGTTCCCAAGCAAAATGATAAATAAGTAAGTCTGAAGAGACATCATATAACAGAATGAGTTTTGATATCAAAACTGAGCAAACAGTTTACAATACGGACAACCAACTAGCCAAGAATTATATCAACTGAAGAGAAACAACTGTAAGTTGAGGAAGAAAATGATACAAACCTCTTTCTTTCTGCTGTCATCTTTAACTGGCTGCTCCTCAGCTGAAGTAATATGAAGAATTTCAGGTTGAATTCCAACATCTTGAGTGATAATAGGAGCCTTGTCCACAAGTATTTCCTTTTCTTCCTATGAGAAAATTTTTAAACAGTTTTACAGCAGTGAAATGGTGATACTGTTTCATACAAATCTATGTTAAGATATAGACAGCAAATATTACACAGTACAGGTGATATCATCATGAAAATAATTTGTAAAAAGGTAGGGGTAAAGCTATCCCTGTAACAGGACATGGAAGCCCTTAGGGTTGTGATGTGTCGAGTCTCCCACATTTTCTAGAAAATCGGCTCACAGATGGCAGTGAGGCTGTCAGCCTTATGCACCATCCGCCCTTTACTCCCCAGGAAGATTCCTATTACTCAAAGTAATAATAACTCAATTTAATTTGACACATATATTAGATATAAATGCTATGCATACACTTCCAAGGACGAGTGTAGAATGCTACATACACAACTCCAAAGTGAGTGTGGATGTTTCTACACATATTAATGAAACCGTGAGAGAGAAACTTTCTTATTGTAAGGTAAAGGTAAAGCTGTCCCTGTGCTTAACCAATTACGCACTACACCATAAAGGCATATGGGAAAGTGGATGTACAGATCCACATTTTCTTGACCTGGGCACTAGCTGGTGGTGAGTCGGCACCTTCACGCTCTTGCCGCTTTACCTCCGGGGAAAGAGCCCCCATACCCATTGGATAGGAGGCTGGGTGGGCCCCAGAGCTGGACTGGACAATATACAGAAGAGAAAATTCTGGCCCTACTGGGACTCGAACTCCAACCTCTCGGTCATCCAGTCCTTAGGAATTCGCTATACTGACTGCACTACCTGGGCTCTAAAAAATTAAGCCTTGCTAAGTGTGAGTGCAGGAAAATTGGAACTACAAGTATATAACACATATATATGTGTATTTCATTAGCATGATTTCCTTACCTGATGAGAAAAGATAGGTTCGTGGTAGCATAGTGTGCATGTTATTCCTCCTTACCCTTAATAAGTTTCAGTATCACTGGTGGCTGCGCCACAGCTCAAGCGGTTAGTTGCTGGCTTCCCACCGTGGCGGCCCGGGTTCGATCCTGGGTCTGGTCAAGTGGGATTTGTGGTGGACAAAGTGGCACAGGGTAGGCTTTTCTCCGAGTACTTCGGTTTCCCTTGCCAATCTTCATTCTACCAAAATTCTCCATCATCATAATCACCCGGGGCAGGTACGATAGGCCAATCAGTGGCCGCTGTGATGAATGGACCCAGTTACGACTCCACCCCCCCACTAAGCGAATCAAAATTAATTAATTCAGCTTCACTGACTTTTATGACATTTCATACAAATATAGCACTAGAACCTATCTCACATTTGTATTCTTAATTATTAACCACCAATAACACAGATGCTGAAAGAGTGTGAATTTCTGAAGTAGATGCAATGGCAACATCACTTAGCATATGGGTTTGTGTGATTACAAAGCATCAACATGCATAGAAGGTATTTTGTAATACATCCATTATGTAGGCCGCATACCAGCACGTGTCAAGACATGTAACAGTCAAGACAAAATGGCTGCTACACGACATAAAGAAAGCACAGTTAAATGAATGAGAGTATGAAAACCACTGCACACCGGTCTGGGTCATGATGCTGACATTCATTTCACTGACATCTAAACAGGATGGAATACATGAAATCCTACTGACCCTCTCGATCTCCTTCTTTTCCTCTTCTTTCTCTTCTTGATCTTCCTCGCGAATTTTACGTACTTCCTCCTTAATGATTTCAATCTTTGTCTTATTGTCTATCTTGCCCTCACGTTCTCCAATGGCCGCCTTTGTCTGGGTCACCTTGTAACACAAGAAGATCAATGGGTCACAAAAGAAAACACAAATAGAAACTTCTTTATAATAAATAAATACCTTCACAAAACAACCATAAACATGCATTTTTAAGACACTGTACTGAAATACATATCTGTACTGCATCACATATGTATGCTCTACATTAAAGTTGAACTTACTGAAAATTAAATGTTCCTGATTCCTGACAGTAGAATGAAGGTCCTGTTCTGATATATACTTGGTTCTGTCCGAAGTACCAGATGCTGGCACAGATTAAATTTTCATTGCAAATTATAAAGAGAAGAAGATCAAAACCATTATTCTTTACATGAAAGTGTGTGCAAGCAAGACAGAATTTAACATAATTGTTAAGCTCAGCAAAGAAGACCCTTGGAAGAGAATATAAGCTTTTCAGTTTTAACATACTAGAATTTTGCTTTGTTTTCTTGATCAGTCAAGAATCCATACATTCCCCAATACAACTGATGCCAAGTTTTTTTGAGGATGTCTTGTTTCTGCAAGCCTATGTGTTCTAATATTTCCAACCCCAAGTAAGCATCTGACTCTCTGACAGTGCTCACCATTTTGAAGAAAAGCAAAACATGATTGGATATTCTCTGCTAGTGGTTCTCAATAGGGGTCATCCTGTATTTCAAAGGGGCCACAGGGAAAAGTTGGAAAAATGGAGGGCCAGAAAGTTGCTAAGTGGGCCAGAAAATTTCACTTCTGATATAAAATTAATAATAATATAAAAAGAAACAAAAATACCAAATGGTCAATGCATACAATAAAAACTCAATATCCTTGTTTCCGTGTACCATACTGAGAAGGAACAGAACCTATTGTACTTAAACTACAACCTTAGATCTGGGAATTCAAAGTATTGGTAAACAGGTATTCGCCTTCTTAGAGCAGGCAAAGCCCTAGTGAAATGGTTAACTGGAAACATGACAATTTATTTCCCTAAATATCTCCCACTCCTCTCATGAGTTTTACCACCACATTCTCAGTAAATTTCAGGTGTCCTTCAGTTTAGTATTTGGAGTGTCTGGAAGAAGACATTTTTTCTGCATAAGTTCTATTATTGTGGCTGTTCCCTATTTTGCAGGAAAGCTACAAACTCCAGCCACTATTTTTCAACAACTAAGCATTATATTTCACAATAACTTGAACTTTCATTACACACAAATTATTAGCTTTCAATAGAATTTGAATACCCTTCCTCTGCAAAAGAAAAAATATGTGTATTACAGCAGAATGGCTTCCAGAGTAATTTCGATGAATATTAACTTCCAAATTTTTCCACATCTTTAAAAAATTTAGAAATAGGACAGTCATAAATTTTAAAAATTAATTAATATTCTTTATATTATTAACAAACAATACATGTTAATAATAAAAGTGCAATTGATAAGGTACATATTTATTACAAATATTACATTTATTATAATTAAACAATATGAGAGGTGGGGGCCACAGAAGTGAACGAAACTCAGAAGCAAACCACAAGCAAAAGAAAAAAATTGAGAACCACTGTTCCATGTGATGGACGTCCACTGACATAAGAACAAGTGTGTAACACAGAAAGAACACTTGAATACCATGCTCTTGAAGTGTTTTTAGCATGAATGCGTGACTACTTTACCAGTCAATGGAGCAATCAATGGTCAAGGCAGAATCCAACCATTTTACAGCATGTTCAAAGATCAAGAACTTTCCATGTTTTAAAGCATGATTTTACCGTTTAAAAACAATAAAAAGCATTAGTATGCATAGTGTGTCAGGTGGCTCTACTGTGTTCAGTAACAGTCCATAAAACAGCACAAATGTACACACACTCACAAGTCAGTTCAACCTAGTTTCATGAAAGGCAAGCTAACAGCAAATAATGGACAGGACTTTTGCTTGCAAAGGGCAGCTACTAATGAGCAGTTGGTTGTGAACACAAGAGGTTATGTAAGTATGAAGAAATCTTCTAACTTCTCAGTTCAGGTGAGGCTACAAACACTAAGAATGTTGAATTATTATTTTCACATCTCTATAATCAGTTCCAGAAAGAACACTTACTGATGAAACATACATTAAAAAGGTTTTACACTTTGGTGCCATGTTGCAATATTCACAAAATTAGAAGTTTGCAATACATACTTACAATAGTATCAGGTAGAACATAAATCGTAGCCTTGAGCTGATCACTTGTTGGGATTCTATCTGGAAGAAGCAGTGCTCTTGACAGCAACAGCAGTGAAGGAGGAACTTTCTTTTCAAGGCTCAGGTCAAGCCACTGTGCTAGTTGAGTTCTGAGTGCATCCTCAGACATACCATATGCTCTCATACCTCTTGCTCTACATGCCTGTTGGAGCTCTGCTGGGGTGAGCGATTCTATGCCCTCCTTTAGTATTACCTGAAATGAGAGAAAACACTTTCATCCTCCTCTGTCCTCTTCATTCATTTCTCTCTCAGAAAATATATATAAAAACACTCAGCTAATGAAAAATCAAGAGAAGCAGAAAAGTTTAGTTATTGAAAAACTACGGTCTTTTACACCAATGATTCAGCAACTTCTCGTCAGAATATACAACAAAAAGATCAAACATAGCAATTCTGGAATGGTCTTAGCTGCCAAAAATGCACTGCATTGCTACTGAGATTATAAGGATGTAAAATACAGATATCTTCAATTCTAAAATTACTTTAAAAGTTTTCTGACGTTCTGAAATAGGATTCAAATGCCTCAGATGGTAGAAACTGAGTTATATTGTTCAAAATTTAGGATGGGAAAGAAAGGGTCAGTGCATACATGGGGTGATCAATTAATTTCCAGAATAATCACAATACACCACTGCAGTTATGGCAAAACTCCTCTGAGAAAAGTCTGTGTATCATTTCCCTTCACTTAAAAGTTGTACCTTGCATTGCTAAAAAGTAACTCCCTTCGAAGTGAGATGTTGTTAAGTAATCATTTAATTACAAAACACTAAGACCTGTCACAAATAAAATATTCAGCAATACAGAAACAGGGTGATTATGGTAGCCGCATGGTCTAAGACATGAACTGTCTTCGCATGCTCAAATGCTGGGATTGTGGGTTTGAATCCCACTTAAGGCATGGATGTCTGTGTGCATTTATTCTGTGTTGTCCTGCGTGTAGGTAGTGGCTTTGTGACAGGCTCATCACTCATCCAAGGAGTCCTAGCGTTTGTGTAAAGAGATCACAAAACTGAAGAAGAGGCCAGGGTCAAAAAAAGGGCTGTAGAGCGATGATGAATGAATGAGTACAGAGAAAGACTTCATAAGGTACAAATTAATATGACATAATGTTAATATACTCTGGGGGTTTGTGAATCCAGTTTCACAACTGTATATTTGTTCACAGATCCAATATTGCTACAACCAAGAACTTACTCTACCACTGAAGCACAATGTAATATGAAATAAACTCACACATATAATTGACCATCCATTCTTACCGCCATATTTACACGTTTATACTACATATATAGTAATTACTTTTTATTACATGCTAATAATAATGCTTTTATTCTAATTATGCATTATCTAACTCACGAGGTAGACACTATGTAGAGAGTTGTTTAACATGACACAACATTTCACAAAGTTTTAAGCGTTGGAGTATTTCTCTGTCTGTGGAAACGCTTCGTTATATAGAACATTCTAGAAGGAATGGATGATGTAATGCGGCTGCATCTATGGTGTGATTGGCTGAGATTTGTAACCTGGGTATTCAACGTGGAATGATAGTGAATCACACCACAGCAGGCTGTGCTTTGCATCATGGCAGTATTTTAATGCCACATCATGTAACTCTCCGTAGTGTGAAAAGTCACTTTGTAATTGTCAGCTAAGCAGGACATAAGTCTGCGCTCCTCTTCCGAGGACCAAAACAAAGATGTTAGCAAATTCGGCGGTTTATAAAGTGTGAATTTAAGTGAAATCCATGTAATGCAAATATATATATATCAATAAAGTTATTATCATTTAATTGACTTGTGTGTTGAAAGTAACTGTTCCTCCACCTGCCAGAACAAGGCCTGTGCAAGACTTTGAGAAAAGTCAAAAGCTGTCTTCACAATCAGTGTCTATGCAAAAAAATTATTAGTTCTTTCTAAGAGACCCAACTGCGTAGGTGTCTTCCTTTCTCACCTGAAGATGGAAACAGATCCAGTTTCTGAAACTTTATGTCCTCTATTACCAAAAATTCCAGATGATGGAAAAAGTCCAAAACCTCAGTAATTCTGTGTGTCATCCACCATCGTCAGAACCCTTTAAATTAAAACTGTTTAAACATGTACCTTGTCATCAGCTGCCAGACTTCTGAGCTTCATCCGAAGGTGAAATCTTAAAAAGTTATTTGTTCCAATTGGCTGTATCTCCAGTACTCGACACAGTGCTGTAAGTTGGGGTCGAGACAATGAATCTAAAGTAAGCTCATCCTCAAACAACTTTGAAAATTTCATTATTTCTTCATTGGTTGCTTGTTCTCCAGATGTGCGCACCTGTGAAAGTTCAAAACACTTTAATAACTTTATTTGCAGAGCCACATCATCCTAATTTAAAAAAACTCATTACAGCTTCATTTAGACATAATTATTAAACAATTAGGTGTAAATATCAAACTGAGAGCACTTACGTATAAGAAGAAGAAATTGTCTTAGACCAAATACATACACAAAAAACAGCAAGAAAATGAACATTAGTATCGCAATGGACTCTTACTTTTGACAACAATAAAATTACTGGTTGCCACAGCTCTAACATTTCACTGAAGATAATACATCTGTCAACAAATGCAAATCTCTTGCTTTGAAATCTTGGAGCTAATGTTAATCAAAACCCACGATGATTCCTGGATGAACTAACAAACTCTTCTGCATTAAAAATGCATCTCTGCCTTCTGTTATGTTTACAAGCAACACTTGGAAGTGCTTATTTGTTGTAAAGATTTTCCAAATTTAAGTCATAGTACATGAGCGTAACTCTTCCGAGAAATGATGAAATCCAGTGTAATACATTATTTCCTATTTAAAGAGATAAGAATCAAGGATATCAAAAAATAATATTGAACATTTCTTCTTTCAAGTGGCTTGGTCACAGAACTTACAGACTTCATATTTCTGCAAGAGAGTTATGTACAGAAGTAACAACATAAAATTAATGTCACTTACACTGAGCTTGGTATTATTGGCCATACCAAAACTAGACACAGATATGGTTCAACTAAATTAATTAACTCTGAATAAACAGAATAGAAATAAATAAAATAAATTATCATGATAAAATATAAATGTCACAAACAAGAAACATATTGTGCAATCTAAACTTAAATGTTTTTAATTTAACATTACTTACTAACTCATGGAATTGAGCCCTTTTGGAGTAGCTGCCAATTCTGCAGCTACTCAAGAATTTCCCAGCATTTTATGGAACCCAAGGTTAATTACCGTGTTCACAAGAGCCCTCCACTGGTCCCTACCCTGAGCCAGATCAATCCAATCCATACCATCCCATCCTATCTCTCTAAGATCCATTTTAATATTGTCCACCAACCTATGTCTTGATCTTCCCAGTGGTCTCTTTCCTTCTGGCTTTCCCACCAATATCCCATATGCATTCCTCATCTCCCCCATTCATGCTACATGCCCTGCCCACCTCATCCTCCTTGACTTGATCATTGTAATTATACTTGGAGAAGCGTACAAGTTAAGATTTAATTTAACATTATCTTTCAATTAACTATAAATTTCAGTGATCCCAAGTCAGTAATCTCAGGTGTTATCTGATATTCTTATAACACTGAATATGAAGATTACCATATTCTGGGATGTGACACCATGTAGTTTGGTATATAAGAATCAACGTTTTGAAGATAGCAGGCTCCTATAAAACACTGCTTCTTATCTACAAAACTACATGGTGTCACATTCCAGAAGACGGTAAAGAACTTCGTAGTTTAGAATATTTTTGTCTTTCTTAAAGCTGTACTAGGGAACTGTCATGATGGAATCTGATAAGCACATTTTGTCTGCATAATCAGTGGTGTTTACCTGCTGCTAGCAATTAAGCATTAATTATGTATGTAGCTATATGAGCTTCATAACATGTCACCATATAAATTTCTCATCTCAAGTGACAATAACTCATCAGTTATCACCAAAACTGGAACTTTATATGGCACCTCACCTTGACAAAGAATTCTGCAAACTCCTTGGCAGCTTCAGAGCTTCGTCCCTTGCCTTGAACAGCCATATCATCCAAAGTTTGCTGGAGAAATTTTGCCATTTCTAGTTTTACTTTAAGGGATTGCTTCATCTTTTCATCCTGAAATTAGAAATGATGCACATCAATATAAACATGATTACACTGATCTAATAAAAGTTATCAGAATTCTCATTCACGCTAATTGAACTTACTTTCTCAGTTGCAGTCTGAAAAGTAGACGGAAGCATTCCCGGAAACAATTTAATTGCCAGAGGAAGCAGCAATTCCATAAATGGAACAATGATGAACACTGAGAAAGGGACTAATCGAAATAAATCCGACACTGTCCGCACCAACTAAACAAAAAGAAATTAAAATCAATACCAATGACCAAAATGTGGGTGCAACATTGCATACCAAATCTCACTCACCATTGTTAAACAGTTTATGAGAGGAAATATGTAGCCAGACATATGGGCTGCTACATACAGTGTCTAGCATAAAGAATACCAAGATTTCAAGCACCTGTAGCTTAGGAATGAAAACAGATATGATGGTGCTATTTGCAGTATTTTATTCATAAAATGAAGGTTTATTTTACACATAAGTGGAAAAGTTTATTTTTAGTCAAACAATATTTCACAGAAAATCCAAATTGAACAATGACTCAATAATGGGCCATCAAAATTATGGGTATGTATGTGGAGAGTGTTTCCACACAGGGCATGGATGTTTAGTTTGTGTGTGTGTGCGTTTGTCTGTGTTTGTGTACAGGTAGAGGCCTTGCGACAAACTGATCACCTGCCCAAGGAGTCCTACCGAATGTGTAAGATCTAGAAAAACCGAAGTGAACGGAGAAGTTCATGGAGGTAGGCCTAGGCCCACTGGGGCTGTAGTGCCAAGGAAAACAATGTGGAGTGTATGTGGTCATTTTGCATTATTAAAAGACCTGTGAAACTGTATGATTATGAAATCCGAATACAGGTTAGACTGAGCTGTCTTCGAATAGAGAGATGTCACCTGAGGTCTTCCTAGAAATCCTTCAGCCATGTAGATGAATGGGGCAAAGGAACTCAATACCATAATCACAACTGCCAGGCATAAATGGCAGAAGAAGGAACAAATAATGGGATTCTATAACAGAATAAAGACAATAAAATCCAGAGTAACACAGAACAAACAAGTAAAAAAGAAAAATGGTCCCCTTTTATATACTCAGGTAATACATATGGACTATATAGAACTGCTCAATAACATGTAAATAAAAACAGCCTTCAGAACAAATAACATGATTAAAAATTTACTTTATATGACATCTGGCACTGATGCATATGAAAATACAGAAATTTACTACTTAACTACTTAGACTGGGCTAAATTATGCAGAGTACAAACCTGATGATCACTACATATTAGACACAACCAACATACACGTAATATAAAAAATAATGGAGAAGATTCAGGCTATGCAACTGATGTACTAAACAACAGCCATCAATACAAAAATAGAGGTCACTGAAAGAGCTACTGCAAGAAGTGGCTCAATTATGAACATAAAAAGAGCAAATGCCGTCGTGAATGCAACAATTTATTTGGTGTAGATCTTTGTCTTTTCTACCTCTACACTACATGTTTCGGCCGTAATTGGCCATCATCAGGTGTATTTTTCACTATGTAGCCGTCACATTGCACACAGTCCAAAATCTAAAACATCAGCCTGTCTGTTTTGTTTAAAATCTTGCCAAAAGTATTAAAGATGAGCAGCGACACACACACACTGGGAGCCTGCATATAATAATACATGAACGGTGCTGGAAACAAGAAATAGCCGCTGCAGCACATGTAGACAAGAGCAGGTGTCCCTGGTATTTATAACTTTAAATTTTAAACTGTAATTCTAAAATCAAATTGACGAGCGTGTGTTGGCAAGATTTTAAAACAAAACTGACAGGCTGATGTTTTAGATTTTGGCCTGTGTGCAATGTGACAGCTACGCAGTGAAAAATACACCTGATGATGGCCAATTATGGCCGAAACATGTAGTGTAGAGGAAGAGAAGACAAAGATCTACAACCAAATAAATTGTTGCATTCACGACAGCATTTGTATTATTACATGTAGAAGTGTATAGTGCAACAGGATGCTTAAATATAATATAATAAAAAGAGCATTTCTACACCTGGATATACAAAAAATCAAACTTCTTACCAGAAAATTAAAATCTGAGGAACAGAATAATCTCTTTAACGTAGCATTAAATCTCTGGAGACATGCCAAGTACTAGGTGCTTTCCATCTATTTCATGAAGTATTTTGTCACCAAAACCAGATCTGAGGCTGAACTCTTAGTAATTAAAATCAAGAATGCATTTTGGGGGTTACTGCAATCATTAAAAAAAAATTATGGTGGCTAAATAAGGACAGCAGTGTGGTATTAATCATGTGACAGTCTATGGCACTTATATGTTCAATTGTTCAACAACAATCAGCTTTGCCAACTCCTCCTCCATCTGTTTTACTGAGACGTTACTGTTCCTACTCTTGTCCAAAATGCAGAAAATTATATACAAACTTACTCTGATGAGATTACTGCTCCCACACATTGCACACAGTAACAAGAATATGGTATATTACTTGCTCCTAAGTGTGGGGTTTACCAATATCAGTGCTTATGATGGTAACAAATACTGGTAGCTTATGCATGCTTAGTTTTAAACCACTGGATTTGTGGTTCTCATGATAAAATCTATCTTCTGGATGCAACCCCTCATAGCACAGAATAAGTCAACTTAAATTTTGGAGGAACACATCATCTCCATCTTCTGGGTCAAAAAGAAGGAAACAAGCACAGCCACTTCCTCTGAAATGTCGGCTGACTTACCAGACTACATAGCATTACTTCCTGCAAGTTAGAACTCTTCTTAGTTTACTGTCATTTATGTTACTTCTTTCAATGTGTTGGGATATTTACTCACATATGTTTCCAATGCTCTTCATGTCATTGTACACTCAGCCTGTGTAGTGCAATACACATTGCAAAGGTCAACATAGTGAGGTCCAGGAATCATTTAGTAATAAACATTTTGGGGAATAATTAAAGCTATTAATTATCAACAACAGTTGGGCTTGTTAAGCAAGAAGTATAAATGTCTCCAGTGACAGCAGAACATAAACATGTACAATAACTGAACAGGGGTGACAGACATGAGTGTGAGTAAATGAATATATGTATTTATTTACACCCTAATATTGCACCTTTCACAATATATTCCATTCTGCAAGGAGCTTTAAGTAATTCTTCTATTATCATTATTTTGCCTTTTGCATTTCCAGAGCCTTTCACTCTCTTTCAATCCATATTACCGGTTCCAAGGCATTGGTACTGACATTAGCTATTAAGTCATGCAACCAGAAACATAAGCAGTATTCAACATGTGCTACACAGGAACGGAGAAAGACACTTCTACCTTGTTATAAATTTTTACTTAACAATCAGCTAATGATCATAACAGCTTCCATAGTCAGCAATTTTTCAATTACAGAATGAAAGTAACAGTATAACATATGTTATAGCAACTACTTACCCAGTACTCAGTTAAGAAGTTTTTAAAATTCCTGACTAGAAAATTAAGTAATTTTATATTTACCAGTCTATGCTCTCGTCTAGTAAGGGACTTCCCATTCATAACTCTCCATACCAATTTCCTTGATACATTAATATCAATAAATAGAAGACGAAATCCATGATAATAGTGCAGTGCTTCATCAACAATCTTCTTCTTAATTCTTTTGAGAAGTGGAGGTTTGTCTGCCACAACGTGAACAGAAGGTTTATCTTTTAGATCTTCTTTTAAGGCTTGAACTGTTTCTTCAACTTTGGATGAGGGTTTTAAAGGTTCTTTGTCATACAACTGATGTCCAACATACATATGTCTCACAACTACCATGCAACTGCCCGAGGGGTAGAATGGAAATAATGTACTGTCCTTTACAAAACTGTCTGACGAATGTATTACGTTAAGCCGAATAACATTCTGCAAAGTCCCATAACCGCTGCTACTTGTTCTGACAATGGTGGACAGCAGTCGAGGTAATACTTGGTTTGGCCTATACAGTCGTTTACTATGTCCGTAAACATGCTTATTACTCCACTGCTGACATTTACACCCAACTGAAAGAAAGACAGGAACCACTTTAGAGTCAAATTTCAAACAAATATAATACATTCATCAGTTCTATATTTACGAGATATAAAAATACTATATGATCGATGCTACATTTCAGTCAAACACAATGTTACATTTACCTCTAGCAAAACTTTTCGTTTTCACAGCTATCGATTTATGAGTGCTAAGGAATGAATGCATCTTTATTGACTATACAATATACCAAACTCAAGAGTCGGCCATTACACATGTTACAACACCGCTGCAATTAGTTTCGATATATGACCGATTCGAGGATCGAACAATTCAAATGAAATTTCCGATGACTGTACTTCGTCCGATCCGCCGTGTTGCCATAGTTCATCATTCGCGTTTACGTGCTTATTCTCTTTGCTCATCAGTTCCTCGTATTAAGATTTTTCGAAAATATTTACCAATATTTTGAAATCACAGTAGAGACGTTTCAATTACACACGTCATCGTAATTAAATTTACATTTTTTCTTTGTGGTATACAACTTTGATCAAAATTCAGTTGTTTTTTTTTTTTTGCTTTCATTTTAGAATCTATACAGATTGCTATTCACGTGGCTAGAAGGCCAAACTTACTGTGACGTTCGTATGACGTCAATGAGTTGTTTCTAGGAAGGAGAATAGCTATATTTTCGGTTGATGATGAGTTTGTTTATTTCCTTTCTAAAAGAAGAAAATTGCAATGATAAGCGAATCAAATTAACCTGTTACTCTAAAATCTATACCTTCTCTATTCTACCTATATGGATAAGGTCCTTTGAAGTGTGCATGCATATGCTGCTCTATGATATTCCAGCACAAACATCTTGATCTATTTCAGATTCTCCTTCTAGGACTTAATGTAGAGGTGGGACGATAGATCATAACAAATCCTCTTATTGGTGGACAATGAGTGTCCGTGTTCATGATTGGTCAAGGTGCTAGTCGATTGATCGTGCTCATGTGACCTTTGAGTAATTTCTACTGTGTGCGTAGAGTAAGTTTGCATATTTGAGTGTTTACTCATCCCAGGAAAAGGAAAATAAACGGTTGAGGAATGTAATATCCATTTAAATACACACTGTTGATAAATTAAAGTTACAGGATAAAGTGTCCCTCAATTGTAAGCAAGTAAGAACAATTTTTAGTGGCGTTATGTGAATCTGATAAGTCATGGTCTTGTTGTCCTACAGTGATGAGTGATTAGCGCGGGAAACTACTAGCGCACAGTGGTTTATGCTGTCCGAGGTAAGGCACAACGAAGTTTCGGAATAAGTGGAATGCCATGTTGGGATATTATGAACATCTGTCATTAAATCCATCAGTAAACTCTGCAAATACGATTATCGACAAAATAAAGGCCTTTTTTAATGTTTGAAGTCAGTATTATAATGTTCATCCTAGGTGGTTTGTTTATCATCGTGCATCGTGTTGTGCAATCAAAACAAGTTCGAGTTAATGATGCGTGAATTCTACATTTTTCACGTTACATATGTAGCATTTATCACACTTCTAGTAGTAAATAAAAATAGTGAATAGTTATTGTTATAGAACATATGTTACCTGTACGTTATAACTTTTAAAAAGATCCAATGAATTTGACGAACTCCAGTCAGCTACAGTTGAAATCTCATGCCTGTATCCTTGCCACGGTTATAAATAGGTCCAAGGACAGCAGTTGGAATAGGCCATATCACATGTGCTGGTGTTTTGTCAGCATCATAATTTCCCATGACATACTGAATCCGAAGATGTAATTGCCTTAACATCGCACAGTGAATTGTATAAGAAATACTGGAAGCTATTATACTTGGTTCTATGTTACAGAGAAACAAATGTCAGCTCATTAAGGTGACAGACCTACAAAATTAACAGAAACATGGCTGATCCTGTATATTCAGGAGATTTTTTCCTGGATCCAGGATTTACAGTGAAGCAAGAACCAGTTTCAATGGACACGAGCAGCTGCATGACAGCAAGTATGCCGATTCCCCCTCGAAAAATGATGGATCTTTCTGAACTGAGGGATTTCGGTTATGAATTCCTTGATGTATCTTCATCGCCATCAACTTCTCGTGATACTGGCACAGTCACTGCAGTAGCGCTCCAAGGTTCGTCAGGTTTATACCAAACAATATCAGGCTCATCAGGGTGGGAGTCACGGTTAAATACAGAAAGTGAGCTAAATAGAAGTGACACATTCCGTATGGATGATGATGATATCTTCCAGGTTGACAAAGCTGACTTGATACAAGGCCCTACATTGGCAGAACTGAATGCTAATGATGAGAATTTGCTTGAAGATTTGAACTTTGATGATCTTCTGCTGCCAGAGGAAAACAGCTACTATATCAGTGTGCCAACAGTAGCATCACATTCGAGACATGCTGCTACAAATGTACCACCATTAGTGCAAGTCACTAACACAAACTCCAATGCATTCAATAATAACAGTAATAGCCAGAACTCAAGCATCTTTACCCCATCATCCTTTCCACCAGTTAGTCTTAGTTTCTACAAAGATTCATTTGCTGCGTCTTCTAGTGTACCATCTAGCCCTATGGACCCTTTTGTTGGCAAGATGAATAGCAGTAGTGCTGGAACATGTTCTGATGCTCTCTCCCCAGCAAGTCACCATAGTTCAAGTTCCTCACTTTTACTTCACTCAGCTGCCTCTTCCATCACTCCGCCTCCTTTGGGTATCAGTCCTTTACAGCAGAAACACAGCACTCTCCATGAACTTCTCTTGAAGAAAGAAGCTTTCTCAGCATCTCCTGATCGGCAGCTACTTGGCCAATCTGTTCCTGGTCCTGCAAGCCCCATTACTTCAATGGCTGTGTCCTCAGGACTTGATTCAGCTCCTAGTAATCGAATAGGAAGAGGCACTCTCATCGCAGGTTCCAGCTCTCGACTCTCTTCCTCTGCACCAACCCATCTTGGACTTGAGCAGATCTGGCAGCGCAGGGAACCACGTCAACATCTTTTGTCTACTGGTTCTTTAGCCGAAGCAGGATCCACATCCTCTTTGTCAACTGGTATGTCTTGTGTGTACATATATTATTCTCAACGTATGTGACAGGTGGATTTGTTGGCGCTATTTTACTCAACAAATAGAAAAAAAAACTAGAAGAAGATTACAGAAATAATTTATAATTAAATCTACATCGATAAGAATAACGTATCAGTAAGCAAGACCAGAACAGTAGATTCACTCTCAACAGAGTACTTAATTAATGCATACAAAGCAGAAAAACAAAGGGCAGCAAAATCATTGCCAAGCTTCAATGTGATAATATGTCCAGTACATGTAATTCCATACTTACAAGGCATGGACATATTTTCCCAAACATTAGGTACCTGAAATTAGTTTCTTTTTTCTTTTTTAGACATGATATCATGTGAATGATTTCTTAATATAGTGAGTTTACTCATGCCTTTGAGAAATAATATTCATTGGCTTATGTAACATAAGCATTTGTAAAGTGAAAAATCATTAGATTTAGTGTGATGGCTATTGAATTTGATGTATGATCACAAAATGCCTTTTTTTGTGAATAGTGTTCTGATAATTAGAATGTTATCAGGAAGGATGAATGAATGAGTGACTGAAGTACAAACAGTAGCAGTGGGTAATATCTAATTCCCGGTGAAGGACATAAAGTCAGGGAGGGCCTTGACATTCCCCTGACTGGTCCCAGAAAAGTGAATGAATTTTTGTATTAGTTCAAGCATTTCCAATAAGAATGGAGTGAACAGCAGGCAGTTCTGAATAACATGACTTAAGTGTTCTTTTGTACTGTGCCCATCAGCATATAATAAATACAGCTAAAAGCACATACATTCATCCACCGTGACATTTTTCCACTCTTTAAATGTAGAGTGAAATATAAAAGGGACCAGAAGTTTTTTAAATCTCCAGCTGTGCCTGTTGGTTGGTTTCATTCATTATTAGCTGCATAAGAGATGTGTCAGATGTTTCCAGAAATGGCCACTGTATCCAAATTAGATACATCAAATTGTAGGTTTTGGATACCACAGAATGCTTCCTATACAGCAGATAGTCCTGACCATGATGACACTGATGTCAGATGTTAAGATAAGTCTCAGTCATTAGCTGCACAATAAATAAGGTCATTTATACATAATTACAGGGTTTGTTTATTTCATTGTACCTTCATTCAAACCCCCACCTGAATAGAATTTTTTTTTTTTTTGAATTGTTTCATTTTTGGTCCGTTACACTATCAGTCACAAAGTCAATAGAAAGTCCGTCGAGTGTAACAATTTGTAGGTCAGTTCTTTATCACTTCTGCCTTACATGTTTCGGTTTAATAAAACCATCATCAGAGGCACATAGTACAATCATGAAAACACTGTCGCTGTTTAAGATGTACACAGTTATGTTTGCTGTGTGGACGCTGCTACAATATGTCGACGTGTAAAAGCACAACACTTGCTAGGATTGTTGAATGCACGTTCAGTTCTCACATTCCATCCGAAACTGCCCTCAAATTAAAACGCCAATGTTAAAATATTTAAAATTTAAAACATTTGAAGTAAAATGTTNCGTCCACGCAGCAAACATAACTGTGTACATCTTAAACAGCGACAGTGTTTTCATGATTGTACTATGTGCCTCTGATGATGGTTTTATTAAACCGAAACATGTAAGGCAGAAGTGATAAAGAACTGACCTACAAATTGTTACACTCGACGGACTTTCTATTGACTTTGAGAATTTTTTTTAATTCACATAGTGGGGGGGTGGAGTCCGGTTTGGTCCACTTGGCACGGCAGCCACTGATTGGCCTAAATAAAATATTTCATTCCTCGGTTAGAGAACAGAAATGGAGCTTTCAGTATAACCTATGGTGTACATGATAGGGCATTTATATTCGTGATGTATGGCATGCATGAAACCATGCTTAAGGGTTAAAAGCCTTTTGAGTCATAAAAGAATCTTTTGAGGTTGTCAAAGAACTAGTTAGTCTTAAAAGGTTCATGGCGCAACAGTAGAGGAAGATTATTCTTAGTATTGTAAAGTGTTTTGCCACTGAAGACACCATTCGGATTGTTAATTGGTTTATTTAACAACATACAAGTCGTAGATACAAATAATTATAACACAGTTGCGTGTTTACACAATTTATAAACCCTACACAATAAGCTGTTCACTCAGTAGTCAGTAGTCTTCAGTAGTCTTCACGTATTTATAAGGCGGGAGCTATACAAGTCTCTGTGAATTACACACTCCCAATATAATTGCACTACAGCACACAAATCTTGAAATCACACGATAAGTCTTCACTTGCTGACTTCTCAATTATCGTGCACTATCACAGATTATCACATCAGATCTTCTAACCACGTGTTTGCTTCTTCTTCCCATGACTGCTGCTATATTTCAAGTGACTGTTTAATCGTTACTCACTAGTAACTCTCCCTCTTTCTCTCTAGTAACTGGCTCAAACCTCACTACTGAATAGTGTTCGCTGCTCCTTATTTAGGCTCTGCATGAACAACACAGAAAACAGTTACGTGATAGGTACCGCTGTTGCGCGACGCTGCGTTTACAGGTTGCCTAGCAACACTGTCAAGAATTGTTTACTGCTGTGTAGTAGCTGCGGTATCCCTTGTTATGTCACCGTGGGGGAGGGGGTGTTTACCGAGCGTTGCATAATAATGGAAGGGGTGAGGGTATGTGACGTCACTCACGAGACTGCATAGTTCATGTGACCCCTACTTCGTGTTGCGCCATCCACGTCACAGTATGTATGAAAAGGAAGTTTGCCTACCCTGGACAAAACTAAAGGGTCAACAACAATCAGGACTCCAAGTGTGATTAAGAAGACAGGTTTGATGGATAGAACTGTGTGAAAAGTAGACTGATACAGTCCCAGATTTTACATGGAACTTCACTGCATAGTCCACTACCAATCATTTTGTGGAAAACTGAAGTTTAGACATGTCGAAAATTGTAGTATCAGTTGGGAATTTCATTTGATCTCATGGAATTCATCATCACTAGTTTCAGTCTCTCTTGTCTGAAACTGATGCTGAAAATGGGGGCCAATTTATATGGCTGAGTCATGGAACAGTGTTGAAACATTTAGGCAGCTTTGGAGCTATGAATAGAAAGGTTCATAAATGAGGAGGGCAAAGCTGGAGCTAAGTGATGAAAAGTGGCTTTGGTATTTGGCGTTGATATTTGGTATGAGCTGCCACTTAAATGAATTATATACCAGACCTCAAGGTCAACGGAATGTTTCTGGCATGCTTGGGGCTGCAAGAGCTTTACAAATGAAGCTGACTATTTCAGAAACAGCTGGGAAATGTTAACATATATCGCATTTTCTTCCTGTGATTTACTTCATGAGGTTGGATTAGTAAGGGTTGCCTTCCAAATGCCTGTGCTGTAGAAGTGATTGCTTGGCTGATATTTTTAAAATGAGATTCAGTGACTTTCATAACCATGCTTTGAAGGTACATATCCTTCAAAAAGCATCCTCCATTGAAGTCAGCATTGCTTCAGAAAAATAACAGCTTTGGTTGTGCAGTAATGTCAGTCTTGGAGCCTCAGTTACCATTCATGCATCTTCACAAGTAAGACTATTTCATTTGTTTTTTTTTTTTTGTTGCTAGTGGGGTGGGACTAAGTACCTTGTATTGCGGCCGCTTCTGGCCTGTTGTAACATCCCCAGATGATAGGTGAGGGTGACTGTGGAGCAGTTGCTGGAATGAAGATTGGCAGGGGAAACCGAAGTACTCAGAGAAGACATGCCCCAGTGCCACTTTGTCCACCACAAATCCCACTTGACCAGACCCGGTATCAAACCTGGGCCACTGTGGTGGGAAGCCAGCGACTAACCGCTTGAGCTATGGCACGGCCTTACAAGTAGGACTATCTCACTTCTCTGAATTAGATAATTTTGGCAAGTGTATCTGGTAGCACATATACATATGAACAGGCTTTATCATGTTTGAAACAAGACAACTTGAAGTTCTGTTCGTGAATCACAGATGTGCACTTACATGATTTGGCATTTCAAAACTCAGATGAAATGCTTATTCCTTTGTGGAACAAAGGCAGGTCCACGTTTCACATTAATAAGGTAAGTTTAGGCTTACTCTTGTGATTGAAATATTCTGTTGTGCTTGTAATGACATATTTGAATGATCCAGCCCAAATTGCATACTGTATCTGTCATTGTGGCCTGCCTAAACTGTTGAATATCCATGATAAAAACAATTGCAAGAATCTTTCAAGCCAGCAGATTGTACAATACAGTGTAGGACTTGAGGTTTTGACAGCAGTGACTATGAAGAATGCTGTTTTCTCGGATGCGGAACTTTGTAGATCTTGTGTGAACCAATGTTTTGGAGGAACATGTTACCTCCATCTTCAGGGTAGAAGAATCCGCAAGTGAGGAACCAGCATGACCAGGTGGCTAGCCATGCCACAGACCACACAGAAAACACAGTTCTATTGTAAGAACCATTGTGTAATATAGCAATTGGTCACAGAGAACCCTGTTCTTACTGTTGTTCAGCACAAACATAGAAAACAGCCTGATGTCTTGTTGCATAACCTAGTAATTGACTATTTACCAAGAATCGGTCTTTGAAGGAGCTTGTTGCCTAGCAGTGGGTGTACATGTAACGTGTTGAGAGAATATCTGGAAAAATTTTCATATATGCTGACAAAAGAAAGTATACAGGTGCCCCATGCAGCAGTACAGAGCTTCACATTATGGATTCTGTGTCTTAAAATATGAAAAAGGGTCCCATAAACATGGATTCCAACAATATAAGCAATGTTAACTCTTGTAAGTTTTGAGGTTTTCACGGCGATGACTATGAAGACGACTTTCTTCAATGTTAACCTTTCTTTGCAAATAATGCTACTAATGATGTAGAAGTACTATTCAAAACATTTTTATGGCAGCTGGGCATCATATGCCTCACAGAAACAAAATCAAGGTAGTAACTTTTGGTAAAACAGCTTTTCTTCTTACAGTGACAGTTTTTGAACAGTGTTATATCAAGGTCACTTCCCAACTTCAGTATTAATTACAACAGTATCTGTCTCAACAAACCAGATTATGCAATTGCATACAGTGGCTGGTAACTAGAACATTTACTCCTATCTCTCTCCCACTTTTTTTTTTTGTTGCCAAAATATCAAAGAAAGTTAATTTTTGTTACTGCATTTCACATAACACTTTCAGAATTTAAACATTTTTTTTGTTGCTGTAAGAAGAAAAGGGTTTCTTGTTTTATGAAAAGTTTGTGTATTGCTTTTGTAATTTATGAAATTTTGTGATAATTATGAGCAATTAAAATGTTCTGAAAAGCCTTTGCATGCCATTTACAGTATTTCTTGTAAAAAAAAAATGTTAAAATTGCCTGTATCTATGTTAGGAAGCAATGAAGCTCCCGTGTTTATAGTCTCCACCCTTTCTTGTTTTTTGGTCATAAAATCCATGGTGTGAAGCTTTTTGCTGTTGCATGGGATGTTCTATATGTAGCATGATAGAGAATTAGATGGAAAAACCAATTTGACTTATGAACCTTAGAATGGGCTTCAGCCAGTGCTTTTGGAGGAGGAAGTACAGTTTTTCAAGGTTCTTCTGGCAGGTACTATGAAGAATACTGCCTTCTGGGATGTAATGCGATGCAGTGTGGTAGAAGTTTACAAACCCCAGAAGACAGTATTCTTCAAGTAAAACTTTGTAGATGAATTATATGGCATATATTACACACGTTTTGCAACCATACTTAAGTATATAAAACAAATAAATTAATGAAGCCATCATGATATAAATTGTCGTGGTTTTAATAGGATGAAGTTTGATTATCCTAAATTATGTAATAACTGTGTAGACTTGCATGATTGACTTTTTTTTGTAAAGTTCTGTGTTTCACTCACTATTTTGTTCATTTGTAATGGCAGGTGGTGTCCTGAGTCCCGAATCTCACGACTTCTCGCATGATGAAGGTTTTGACTCTGAAGATGATAGCGATCATTATGAAGACTTCTCATCAGATGCTGGTTGGTTTTTATATCTTCATGTAATCACCAAAGTTTTTCATTCCATCTCTCCCACCCTGTTTCTCCAAAATGGCAGGTTGTAGAAGTTGGTAAAGACAAAATCATTTCCTCTTGGAGACAAAAGGTGGAAAATACTTAATTCTGTTAATACATGCTTGGGTTTGAGTCCAAGCTGAGTTACTTCCCCATTACTTCCTGCGTAAGGGAGGCTTTTGTATTGAGACAACAGTGGGATTATTGCTAGGCTACAGGGAGGAATCCAAACTGCCTTATGTCCCTTAGGATGCAGAGGCAGATCCAAACTGTACTGGCCATTAGTAGGATATGTGGGGGAAACCTGAAATATCTTGTGCTGATGAGGTGAGGGAACTGTTTCAACTTGAAGGAGAGGGAGGAAGGACGTCATAATAGGACAGACAACATGTAAAAGAATGTCAGAGATAGAAGGGGAATTATTGCCCCCCCCCCATCAAATTTGGCAGGTAATATAAGCAACCACCAGGAACAAGAGGAATGGTTTCTATGATTTCAGTACAGATTTTTATACATATTGTTGTTTCATATTGCAGGAGCTGTGATGAATGCTATTTATTTATTATTATTTTACGTGACAAATTTTACAGAATGTTTCTGAAATAAATCCCTTATTAAGCGGTATGGGAATGTTAGACTGAGTTTCAGCCAACTTAAATATGGATGTGCTTGTTACGTTGTTACAACCATGTCATTTTGAAGGCTCACATGCTAGACAGAAGAGGGTGTAAAATGATGCATATGTGTATTGCAGTTATCTCCTACAAACTACTTATCACAGCATAATAGAACTTGTTCACATCAGGATGCTGGGTGTGTGATGATCATTATCACAAGGTCCTTTGGGTTTTAACAATGCTACGATAGGCATTTTTCATGTGACCACAAAGATAGTAATTGATTATGTTGACATGCCATATAAGAATATTATGTATCTAGTATACAATGGCTTCACATTACTCCTGGCGTTCTTTTTTAGTTGCAGCCTTGTATTTATGTGGTGTTGCAGAATCTATAGTGAGTGATGGGGAAACAGGTATGTCAAAACTGTCTTCATCCATGTCCAAAAAAGAGCGTTACTTTTGGCAATACAACGTGCAGGCTAAGGGACCAAAAGGACAGCGTCTTGTACTGAAGACCCGTTTTGAAGACCCACATGTTCTCAATGAAGTAACTGATCCAGTGTTCAGTCCTGAGTGTTCAGTCAGAGGAATAAAACATAGGTAAATACTAATGTTATTCATATTGTGGCCATACAGAGTATGTAATGGCCCTGGCGTCGACTCAGCCTGTAACAGAAATGAGTACCAGGAATTAATTAAATAATTTTCCTGGGGAGTAAAGCGCAGCCGGTGCATAAGGCTGACAACCTTACCACCATCTTTGAGCTGATTGTCTAGATAATGTGGGAGCCTCAACATCTAACAACCCTATGGGCCTTCACGGCCTGTTACAGGAATAGCTTTACTTTTTACCTTTATCTGTCATGTTACAGTAGAGTGTCATATTTCTTGTCAGTAAGTCTCACTGTAGCATGCTGAATGATTTGATGACTGAATAATAATGAATTTGAAGGGATGTGGATGGAAATGTATGTGGCCTAAGTTAAATTATTAAATGGGTATTTACCTTGGGGGGGGGGACCACAAAAACATGTTGGGAGTTAAGTGTCCTGGCTGAGATTTGAACTAGACATGTCACACATGTGAGCCAGAAGCATTACAATGGGAGCCAGCTTGCTCAATCACAGTGTCATAATCCAGAAGACTGCATATGGAATCTTCAACATCATAACAGTTTCAGTTCTTCTCCTAATATTCTAAAAGTATATTAAGATCTATAAGTTTGTGACAATGATACATTAGTACAAGTATTATGTTTTTGGATATTATCCATCATCCTATCTGTCTAAAAACACTTCTTTTTTATTTTTAAAAACAACATTTTGGAGGCTGTATTCTGTCTCCATCTTCAGGCAAAACCTACTCAGTTGGGCCAAATCATTAGATCTAGTCCCTATCTCTGGACTAGCTCTATTGATTGGGCCCAAAACATTGTTTTGAAAAATAAACAGGACGGTAGTTTTAGATAAAGACAGGAGGATGGATAATATCAAGAAACATAATGTATGTATTACAGTATATTGTTAACATCATGTATTATACAGTAGAAAGTATTAGTGATTCTGTCACATCCACTGTTAAATGTGCAACAAAAGAATAATACATGGGTGTTGTTTTGGTGTAACAAATTGCGTATGTTTAGGTGTAGTGGATATAATGTTGAATCATTATGGTCTTATATGGTTTCAGTGGTAAAGCAAGGAAAGGAGATGGGAATGATTTAACACCCAACCCACGTAAGTTATGCAGTATTGGTAAGGAGCTTGATAAGTTGGGACGCATAATAAATGATATGACACCTGTGAGTGAATTACCATTCAACATACGACCCAAGACACGCAAAGAGAAGAACAAACTAGCCTCCAGGTCAGTGATGTTGCTGTTGTAGTAAAATATTTTGTTGCTGAGAGTTGAATCACTTGCTATAAAAATAAAAATCTTGGATTGCTTCTCAGAAATATTCATAGGCCTTCTACTAATTGTCTTAGAGGCAATTTTCAAAACCTGTAAAAGAGAATTTGACTATATGATCTTACTGTGGATTTGCATCTGCACAATTCGCTGACCTCTGTAATGCAGTTTAGAATTGGCCACTGTTTCTATTATATGCCAGGTCACACTGTTGCATAATAAACCTCAAAGTATTCCTTGCCCCAGTTTGTAATTGAACAAGAATGTATATAGTCCACAGAGATTCAGAAAGATTACAAAATGTGTGTGCCTTTTTTGTGGCATACAGTCCCTTAAGTTATGTATTGATTAAGCGTAACAGTTTACTAGTATATGACACCATGTAGTATGGTAGATAAGTACCATGTTTCAGAGGAACCTTCTGCCTGTATCTACAGGGTAGAAGAGAAGCAGAAGGTTCCTCCAGAACATTGGTATCTTGTCTGCCAAAGTACATGGCACCATATTCCAGAATTCACTGTCATAATAATGTCACATCTCACGTGGGTTGTCCCAATATTCCAGAGCATGTCGACTAAAGAAGAAAGCTCAACATGAGGCCAACAAATTGAAGCTGTATGGGTTGGAACATGAACACAGTATGTATATATGGATGTTTTAGCTTTTATTTTTCCCAACCCCTCCCTTAACCGATATCACATTTAGTGGCTTGCATGCTGGCTTATGTCTGGAATTCATTTTGCAACATTATTTTTTGAGCCATAGTTCAGGTGGTACAGACATTTGCTTCCCGCCATCAAACCTGGGGTTCAGTCCTGAATGACTTCATGTGAGATTTGTGGTGGATAAAGTTTCTTTTTTCTCTGAGTTTTCCAAATTTTTGCTAGCTAATCATTGTACTGTCATTACTCTGTATTCATCGTACACTTCCATCATTTCTCTGTACTTACCTCTCACTATGTATGGTATCTGTAATCAAGTAGCACAGTATGATATCTGCAGTATTTAATTTGGAAGTACAGGGACAGCTTTACCTTACCTTCCAAATCCCTCTTTTCTTTTACAGGCCCAACAGTTTTACCAGCAAGGGACGCTTCTATTGAAGAAGTCCAGAATCTCAGTTTCATTGACAAAACAGAAATATAGAGGAATACTACTTTTGGTTCATAGCTTTTGTGGTGATTTAGGCAAACTCATGGTAGCTTGTGTGTCCTAAACCTGAAACCTAGTTCCATCCCTTACTTGCTACACTGATGGCAGAATATGGAATGAATGTTGGCTCTGCTAGATTTCACAACATCAGCCTTCTAAAAGCCTGTAACATGTAAATAGTTATGTATAGTGAAACTGCTATAAAGTCAAGTGTAGCTTAGAATGAGGACTGCATTAGAGTGACAAAAGCTAGTGGAACCTTCAATTTCTTAATGTTGCATATATGGGAAACCACGAAACAGGGACCCTTTTCCCGCAGCTTAATAATAAGTGAATTGTAACTAACTGGCACTCTTCTCATAATTTTTTGCACCCCTTTATTTCTTAATTTTGAAAGCAAGGGGGCAGGGGTGAATGTTCCTCTTCCATCAATTATTTTGCTGTTAACTACAAAAGACAATAAACTGAACCAAAAGTGTTTTAAGAAAAGAAAATTTACAGATTCATATGGAATGCTGTTTTTTCTGTAAATAAGTTTTGTAGCTCTTTATAAGAGTTAGGATTTTCTTACTGGTTATGGAAGAGAGTATTCATTTATTTGTTTAAATGTATGAATTTTTTCAAATATTTTACAGTAGTGCTTTAGTTTGCTTGATACTAAGAAATGTGATTTTTACATCTGCTGCATAAAGCATATAAAAAAATGTTTCATTGTTACAGAGCGTCTCAATGTTGGAATCTCTCAAATCAAGCAGGTTTTGGCAGCAAAGTTCACTGCAGAAAATCACGAAAATCAGGAGGAGCTTACAAAGCACATAGAGAAAGCCGTCAAAACAGCTACAAGTAAGTAAGCTTCATGAGGACTCCAATTACTGATCTAATTTGACCTCGGTTACAACCAGACATGCATGCTATAGGACATTTAATGTTTAGTCCTACAATATATATTATTACCTTGAGAAATTTTCATTGCCTTGTAATCATTTAGATGTATGTATGATGCAAGTTGGGAGATCAGTAGGGTTATCACAACCTGTAGTTCATCCCAAATGGAAGAAGTCATGTACAGTGGATAAAAATTGGACAGAATAGAGTGCAATCTCAATTTAAGGTTTTCCTGCAGTTAGTGTACATTTTTTGGAGTCATGGTAAAAGTTCCATGTATGCAATGAATAAATTACCCCATTTTAGCCTTTGCCAGTACGAGATTTTATCCGCATTTAGTGGATGAAAATTCAGTTCCTACATGAAGTCTGTGCCATGACTTAGTGTCTGTCCTAAACCTGACCTCCCTAATTTATGCAGCTCTTAGATTATGCATTAGTGTTTGCTCTTAGTGAGATTCTGTGTCATTGGCTAGTGAACAATATGTGTGGATGTCCATTGACCTTGCAAGCAGTTAGTACAAGAAGCCATGCCATGCTTCATCTACCAGATTTTGGAGGCTGTGTTAACACTTGTTCACTGCATATTGTTTGCAGTATATGTACACAAATCACTGTTTAACCTTTAAACGACTAAAGACCCCGTATGGGGTCGCACAAGTTTAGTCAGCGGTACGAATGTCCCCATATGGGGTCGCACAGTCCGCGCGTGCGGACGTTATTTGAAATACATTTTTAAGGTAGAAAATAATGTCCTACTTATATAATTTTTGGCCACCATCTGCATGGAGTGTCTGTCTTCCCACCTGCGTCATCTGCTGGAATGTTGCCTT
>NW_019729897.1:181362-192033 GCF_002891405.2 Cryptotermes secundus
AAAAACTGGGGAATTTCTTATTTGGAGCCAGTGTAAAAATCTTAACATGTTTTATACAATCTGTAAATTACAATATCTGATTCTATATTCTTTCGAGAAAAAAACAGCGTTTATCTCGTTCGTTTATCACAGAAATTGCAGAAATAGGAGCAAATTTAGTAGATGATGACAGTTTTTATGGCTTTATAATCGCGGGTATTTAAATTAATTCCGTACCGCTGCCCTTACCGGAATTTAAATGCCCGTAGGATAAAGGTTAAAATCAATATATTTGCATTTAATTGTATAAAGAATGCCTATATATATTTGCGCTTGTATGTAACTTCTGTGCATCATTAGGCAATTTTTTAAATTGAATTCGTGATGATGAACGAGGAAGAAGCTGATGGTGACAAACCAAATGTGATCGGCCAGGTAGAAATCCAGCTCGATGGTGGTTGTGTAACTGTCATTCTGGTAGTGCCATTTTTTTCTTGTTAGCAGTGATGGGAGTCACAATGCAATGAGCCACAAGTCTGCTGAATCTGTGTAGACCTACAGAGGTTTGCATATAGTGGAGTGGATATCTGTGAGGTGGCTGTTCCCATGATAGGGTCCTAAAGTTTCAGCTTATTGGTGATGTAAAACATGCCATTAGTTTTGTAATTGTCAGTTATATATTTCAGAGTAACACCTTCAAAATGATTCCTGAGATCCAGTCATGGTGAAGAACCCTACAGCAACGACCATAAGATTTTGGTGTCCTTTTATATATGTATATCCTCCCCCCCTCCCCAAGTGGTAGACCAACAATTCCAAAGGGGTGATGTTTTCATTATAGCTCCTACATGCCTGACAAAACCACCACACTAACAAGAGTCTGATGAAACAGGTCCTCTTGTTAATATTGTCAATGTATGAATTCCAACCCCCATGTTTCATAGCACTGAAACCAAAAGTTACAGGAACGAATGTTCCAGGTATCATTCCATTCTGTATATAGAAGACTCTGTATGATATTCATGAAAAACAAAATGCAGTAAGATTGAAAACTGAATACATCTATATGTCAGGAGTAACTGATGAAAGAAAATCTTGGGTCCTGTCCGTTATTGGAAACATCGTATCACAGCGTAGTAAAAGGATACATACCAACAGTCTAAAAGAAAACATCAATTCCACATTATGTAGCTGGAATTTTTAACAATTTTAAACAGTATTATTGTATTAATTTTAACAACAAACTTGATGGAACTATATGATACAAAATATAATTTTAAATTTTGAATTGTTTCATTTTTGGTCCGTTACACTATCAATCACAAAGTCAATAGAAAGTCCGTCGAGTGTAACAATTTGTAGGTCACTTCTTTATCACTTCTGCCTTACATGTTTCGGTTTAACACAACCATCATCAGAGGCACATAGTACAATCATGAAAACACTGTCGTTGTTTAAGATGTACACAGTTATGTTTGCTGCGTGGATGCTGCTACAATATGTCGACGTGTAAAAGCTCAACACTTGCTAGGATTGTTGAATGCACTATCAATTCTCACATTCCATCCGAACTGCCCTCAAGTTAAAACGCCAATGTTAAAATATTTAAAAAATTTAAAACATTTGATGTAAAATGTTAAGCTGCTCCTTGTTAATTAATAATTAAAGAAATAATTTTAAATATTAATGTTAAAAACCTCTCTACAGAGACATGTGTAATACACGTGTAAAGTATTTCTGTATAGTGTTGGAGAACCTTCTGATGATGGCAATTTCTAACTGAAACATGTAAAGGTGTATTTTTATATCTTTATATTTAATTGGTTGGACTTGATGGAATTACTGTTCTCTTAAATTTATCCCAGTTGTTTTCAGGAGGGAGTTGGTTTCTCTATCTTCAGGGTAGAACCTTAAACCTACCTACTTCTCACCCTAATGGTCCTCAGAAACATTAGTTCCTACCTACCATTTTCTCTTCATTGCATCCCAGAGGATAATAGTCAAGTACTTTCCTGCCTTTAAATGATATTTGATAATACTATTTTACTTTTGTTCCACTTCTTTCAACAGAATTGAAAATAGCTGGCCATACGACTGAGTTTGTAAACAGAGTGTTAGACAAAGTGAAGAGTGGTGTACCAGGTGGAGGATTGGATGAGCTATAAATCGTAAGGATTCTCATCATCCATGACTGCTTTCTTATCTGTCCTCATAAATGTTGTAGGTATGTATGTACTGTACCAGAAACTTGCAGAAAAATATGTGCTACACAGTACTGAGATTGTATTTTAAATGCAGACTAAACTGGATTTGAGTAGCTGTAGTACATGTTAAGAGTAAGCAGAACATTGAGTTCGTGCTTTCTGATATGGTCATTACAAACTTGCATATGAAAGTGTGCTCTCATGCATGTAGAACAATATAGGTACAGAATGGTATTATAAATTGTGGCGCCTGTTTTAAAAACATTCACATTGGCATGCTATTAATGGACCTGACATTAGTTACAGACTAGAACTTCTCTTTTTCCCAAAAAAGAATAATAGCCAGAGGTAGATATGTACTGATGTTGCAAATATTTTTTTCTTGGCCCAGATTTTATTTTAATTTATGATACATGAATTATAATGCATATTCATTCTAGAACCAATGAATAAATTGTGTGAAGAGTATCTTAGAGAAAGGTAATCATATTTTCTAAGAGCCACACACAACAATTATATATAAATATTATGTTGGACATCCATTGTGTGGTGTATGTGAGGTAAACAGAATTTTGGAAACTGGATTTGTTTCTCTCATTAGGAATAGGGAGAGGAAGGCTGCCTGGTACTTAGCCAGAGCCATTGAAAAGAGATAGTCTTGATTGCTCTAGCAGGACTAGCTGTTGCTTCTTAGCCCCTACAGTGACGACAGTATATGAAATATACCCCAGACAGTGGACAGTGTCAAGCATAATATTCATATAATGAATCGACTGATGTTATGAACCTTTAGACAGTCAGCAGAGTAATTTGCATTACATTTAAAAAAAACAGTATATGTAAGTTACTGGTCATGTAATAAATAAATTTTAATCATGAGAGTTGATTTGAAGAATGGTTCAGCCCACATAAAATTATTGAAATTTTGTAGCCATTCATTGTTTGTGTAATAATAACAGCAGCAACATTAGTAATTGAAACCTGGATCTAAAATTTTTCTGTGACAGCAGATTGCTGCTGCTTATGAATAAACCATGTTATGTCTTTTCTTTATAACTGGGATCTTTAGTATTTCGGTAAAAGAAAAAGAAAAGGTGCCATACTGCAATCTTGTATGTCCAAGATGTGAAATATAAATAGTCACATTTGAAATGTTTGTTCTTTGACCAGTTCTGAAGTGCATAAATACAACAGCTACATACATAAACAATATTTATATTCATGTTTATTTGTTTAAACTTATTTTTTATTTTTAGTAACTAATTTTGAAATGCTGCTATTACCATCTTGTATACTATATTTATAATTGTATAGTTCATAAGCAGTTGTGACCCTAGAATGATTGAAAATATGTATACATATATACTTATTATTAGAATTTTTGTCATAGTCATAAAAATGTAGGAACATGTTACATTTTGTTGCTCTGCTTCTTACTGGAATTGTAAAACTTTTTAAGACATTTGCTTCATTATATCTCATGACCTTTCATAGATTCATGTAATTCATATTGTATTTATTGTTAAATCTGTTGCATGTGGTGTGTTCTAATGGTTGGAAACATGTCAGTGGTGCCAATTTTTGTTACTGAATTCACACACACTGTGAAGTATGTGATATGAACTTCTCAGTGGATAACATTGTATTGTAGCTTTATAGTATGTAATCAAGAAAAAATGTTTGAACATTGAGCAGCTCTCTCTCTCTCCACTTTATGTATTATTTAAAGCATCTGATATAATTGAATAGTTACTGAAATAATTGATACAATAATGATTTAATGTTTCACAGGTGGGGGTTGTTGCTATGAAATTCCACTTACAGCAAACATTTCTGCATTACTCATCCCAGTGATTCATATTATATAACAAACACGTTTATAATACACCTTGTACATATATCCATCAAAGATTTACGCCTTCTGCCGACAGTTGTTTTGAGTAGCATGTGTACAATGCTTTTATGCAATTGTGTAATGAGATGTGTGACAAGAAGAGTTGTAGCAAATCGTCTTTACTACATAAAGTTAAATTTTTATCACATATAAACTTTTTACATTTTTAAAGCAGTAAAGATTCATACTGTCTTCTGCATTACAGCACTGTCAGTCAGTCCAGTATATTAGTGCCAACGTTTTGAAGGAATATACTACCTCCATCTGTGTTGAAGATGGATGCAATATGTTCTTCAAAAATGTTGGTGCCCACCTACCAGACTTGACATTGTCATGACACATATGATCATAACACGAACTTTTAATAACCCGTTAATATGTACATTTTAAAGAGTAGCTTTGAATTTATTCCATATCAAACACTTTAGGACTTTCATTCTTATGTAGTAATGTATAGTGAACTAATACAAATGTAGTTAAAAGTCATTAAACATGTTTCTGCAGAATTTACTATAATGAAATATCAATAAATTTGTGTGAGAATTCTGCATTTTCCTAGTGGAAAGTGTGAACAGAATGATTTGATATAATAATATACAGGGGGGGCGGGGTTCTGATTTACCCTTGCATGTCAGTACCTCTGATGTTAAATTACACCAGAATAGCTGAAATTTTGTAATTGAATAACATGAAAATTTACATTTTCTTGTTGCAGTACTTCTGCTGCTTGGTTAATTGTTCATGTAGGTGTGTGTCTGTATTTTAAATTTGATATAACCAACAAGAATGAGCTTAGATGTTGGACCTTATATATTAGAACAGAGTATACATTTAACATTATCTATGCAGAAATGTTACCAGTGGAATTCATCTTCATCTAGTGTTGTAATTTCAGTCACTGGAAACCACAATGAATTTCAGGATGTTGAGCCCCACCCTTAGGTAGATGCACTGTTGGAAAAATGACACACTGTACAGCATCAGACTCTGTACTAGAGGTTCAGAAGTCTAGGACTTAGAGTGCATAAGTCAGTGCCTTCTAATTGTTTATTTACCCAAAACAAAGTTCTCTGTTGCACCACTTGCATCATCTAAGTTTATATTTAATAGTGAACATTGTTGGAATAGTATCTTGACTACACATTTTTACCCTCAAAAATATGAAAATAGAGGTTTTGAAGAAAGAAAAGTGAGAAGCATATTAATGAAATAATTAAATTTGCAACTAATTTCATACAGTCCTTCCAGAGAAGTCAGTAGACTTTTGGAAGGGCTGTACTCTATGACAGTCAGTTTGACACCTTAATGGTCACCTTCTTGCTGTCAAGACTTAGACCATGGACTTGTTCCATGTTCACTTCATTAGTCAATGTGTTTTAACATGTTAATCTATTTTTAATGCTTCACTGCATTAAGTCACTGTCACTGGTGCAATTTTTGCACATCTTCAGCCCACAGACCTTGAGTCTCTGCCTTCTTTAGTGCATATTGTAGATGAACTGATGCTCCTACATGAGCAGTACCTCTTGCCGTTGGTTGATAAACTGTTCCACCTGTTCGTGCTATGCCTTCTACCATACTTGTTAAGCTGAGTGGCCATGTTGAAGCCATTAATGGTGAAAGCCAAATTGTGAAAGTCGGATAGGTCAGTAGAACAAACGGGATGTACCATGTACACTCAGTAGTGGGGTAAAGCACAAAAATGTGTGAACTTCTTGTGAATGATGTCTGACTTGCCCTCATAAGTATATAGCAGCAATCCAAAACACTTGCCCATATTAATACTATATTATAGTATTATACTAATCAGATCATTCACATGTCTTATTTCAGAGGTGTAAGATGTAGCAAAGAAATATTTTAATTTTATTTGATATTAATGGAATAGATTGGACCCTTGGTATAGTGTGGATTTCAAGGGTCAGCTTCAGTGCCCATGATATAAGCTGTTTGTGTTATATGTGAAATTGACGTTTATCGGAGTATTGAATCCAAGATATTATGTATACTTATCAAGCGATTAAAATACATGAAATTTAAGGTACATTTCAGACCTGTGTTTCACAAGTGCTATTGGCACAGATCCCAAAATTACATTTATGCCTCCTTAAGAAAATCATGTAATGTAGCTTGTCAGAACTGATTTTTTTTCTCTCTTTTTCAAAACACATTGCTAAATGTTATTCAGAGGCAGCATATGGGGGTGTTCATTATCAGCCTGTCATTCTAACACTCATGACTCCATTAGTATTTTCTAGTGCTTTGCTGGATTTCTGTTACAGACCTACTCATAGAAGACTGGATTTTACTATCTGTACCTGCACACTACGGCAAGGAATGTCCTAGTACAGTCTTACAATTTAACCAAAACATTTCACAGAAATTTGTGTGATGTTAGAACATGTAAACTTTAATAGGGAACATAATTGTTGCATTATATGTAATCTGAGGTATAACAGTGCTTGGTACATCAAGGGTCTGCTGTAACTGAAGCATCAACATGCTTTTGAATGGATGCTATTTGTCATTATTAAACAGTTATCGATATTATAAAAATCAGATTTCAAAATATAAATTATATTCAAAAATATCTTGGTAATTCTAGATGTTTTGGTTTTTGGAATTGTTTTGAATTTAAAGTTGTTTGTATATGTACATTTCTTTGAGAAAATTTTTAAGGTTTCTGTAATGATGGCAGGCTTGGTACTATATTTGCATAAGTAAGCTGCATACCTGGGTGTTATGTAGAAGTTTGTAATTAGATGTGTTCATTGACTTCAGTATTGAAATTTCTTTTTGACATGAAAAATAGAATATTAGCAATTTATTCTACATGAACATGTTACTTTTATCTCATGATATGATTTTGTTATCATGTGAAACACAGTTTGTCCTGTACTGGATTTATGTTTAGTTTGTTGCACTGAAGCTTATGATATAACAATGACCTGTTTTTATTATGATATTTGGCACAGTGTAGATATGGGGTCACTATTTCTGAGGTGAGCTGTTAGGAAAATTTTGTATCTTGACTTCTTTAAGGGCAGGGACTTGTTCTTAACAATTTAATTGATTGTGTCATATTTTACAGTTCACAAAGGAAGAAAAAATCAGTAATATAACTCACTGGAGCTTTGGAGAATATGACATTTTTATGCGTCTATGGAATCGTAAGTTCTGATAGCTAGAACCATATTCAGTGTTGTTTATTTCAAGCACTGTATCATGGAAGGATGAGAAGCTCACGAGTCTCCTAATTCATTGTGGTTTATTATGAATAACAACTATTAACACTGTGTGAAGATTGTATTATTTCAGTTGTGATGCATTATATCAGCCATAAATGTTAAATCTGAAACTTAAGTTGCTCCTGTGCTTAATTGAGCACTGTGCCATGAAGACTTACTGGGGAGTGAAGATATAGCTCCACCATTCTTGACCCTCAGCACCAGCTCGGTGTGAGTGGTCAGCTTCACACCCTGGCAAATTTAAAACTATAAATTTAATATTGAAAGGAATTTGAGAATTATTTTCCCATTTCTGAAAATTTATCTTGCTGCATAGCCTTGACTAATGCCGTTGAAAGCTGCTGGACATGAAAACTGTCTAAAGAAGTTTAATGCTGAGATGAGAAATTTTAGGATGGGGCTGAACTTATCAGAGCCAGAGCAGGAATGATAACAGTGAAATCTAAAAATTATTAAAATCTTTATTTCATATAGATGCAGTACAAGCAAGGAAGCTGGTATTTTTTCAGATAAACATTAACTGCAGTTATAAACAGTGTTAAATTTGTCTGTATCCTGTAATGGATAAGTAAGCCTTTGTAAATAGTTTTAAGTATTATAGTTTCTATTACTTCAGAAGATTGTCACTTGGAAAGCTTTTTAAGTGACTTTTTTTGTGGTCACATGTATGTGAAAGCAGTGTAATTGTTTATTCTAAATATGTAGGTTGGCACCACTGTTCATGCACACACATTGTAATAGTTTCTCTTTTTTATATAGATGAGCTGCTTTTGCCAGCGACACTTCTTAATGTACATGGTAAATATCCAGACAGTAACTTAATGCATAGTTCCTATTGATGAATTACATTATGGTATATATTATATATAAAATATATGTTCAAAATAACCTAATGTTACATATGTAAAGGAATCTGCAAGCTTATTTGTACTGTACTTATAGGTGATATTTCATAATTTATAAAATTTTAATATGTATACTGTTGTTTTCATGATTGGATGGTGTATGTTATTTGCTGTAATATATATTATTAACATATTCATGTATTCTGTGCAGCTACTGTAGGATATTTTAAAGGAAAGTATTTTACTTGGCCATCATATATTAACAGTTAACAAACCGTTAAAGTTAACATATGCTTGAAGGGAAAAGGGAGTGTTAATGGTAGACAATAATCTGTGCTTGAAAAATGTAAAGTTAATGGTAGATGGTTCAGTGGTCTAGCAGAAGCATGCTCGAGCTGCTTTTAAACGGCATATGCATTTGAATTGTTGCAGATTGCTCAACACAGTAATGCAAAAGTATCATGTAGTTAAATGGTAAGAGATTCTTAAATTATTTGTCTGAAAATTGACAAACGTATGTTATATACACATATTGCTTTCATATACTGTAAGGGATTGAATGGATTTGAAGTGCTCTAATTACAGGATAGCTTGTAGGTAATGAGAAAATTACATTAAGATATTATTACTATCAGTTAAATTAAATTTTCTTATAATGACCTGTACATAGGCATGGTTATATTTAACTCCAGCAATTTTCAATCTCATTACTGTATATGCATCATTAAACTATAATGTTATGGATCAGTGTTAAAGACAGTGAATATGTCAATATCTAAATGTAATTTTAAAGAATTTGTGCTGCAATCTGAATTTGATGGAATTTGAAAATATTAGTCTTCTGAGATGGCTGGTAATCTGGTACTGCCAACTTTTCAGAGGAACACAATTTGTCCACTTTCACAGTATGAAAGTTAGCAGCATAGGGATATAGGGAGTGGGAAATCTGGGCCCTTTAAGGGACAAATAGCGCCTATGCCATTCTTTCTCTCATTGATTCACTCAGACCCCTGATCCTGGCCCTCCCTCATCCTGTATCTCTTGCCTTACTCTTCTGCCATGAAGATGGAGGCAGCAGGTTTCTCTGAAATGTTAATAATGGCAGGCCAGGCTACACAGTGTCATATCCCAGAAGATATACTCTTCATGGCCACCACTGTAAGATCCTCAAACCTTACACTGATGGTACTTTATACCAAATCTTCCCCCCTTTTGTGGTGTTTATACATGTGCATCAAAAAGTCATTTCATTTATAGTAATTCATCATATGTGAACTGATGTAATATTTTCATCAGAATACAGTGCAGCCTCAATATTATAAGAACTTCTAAAATCTGTAGAAATGCTCATTCTGACTGATACTTGTAATATCCAGAAATTTGTAACCACGAGTCTGTCATGTAACTTCCAGTTATTTACAATATGGCACCAAGGTTCAGTAATGATGTGGGTACAGCAGTACTTCTTTGGAACAGTTATCATGTGAATATGAAAGTAAAAATTCAGCATTTTTGTTGTTTTTAGTGTTATCTGAACTGAGGAGTTGAATTCCTTGAACTTTGCAACCAGCTGCTAATTAGGAATCTCCACCCACACTATTCTGCATACTTGCAAGACCCACACAGCCTCTGCCCATAATTTCATGCATGTGCATACGTGTAAGAATAAATGCTTCATTCATACTGAACTGGAGTGATATGTTGACCAACACAGGGATCAGATTAAATGTCACCAGTACGTAACACACAGTTGCCACTGCCTGTGAGCTTGACTTTTAAATTACTTGACAGTATTGTACCACTCCAAGGCATGGCACACGGCTACCATCAGTGATCGCTGATTTTCATATCTCAGGTTGGGTAGTACAAACCCCTTTTTTATCCCCCTCATGCGCCAGCTGCGCTTTACTTCCCAGGAAAATTATTTAATTAATTCCTGGTACTTATTTCTGTTAGAGGCTGAGTCAACCCCACGGCCATAGTGTGGCTGGAAGGATTAGGTCAATTGAAAATAATTCAATGACCTCATCGGGACTTGAACCCACGACCTTCCGGCTTGTAGCATAGCCCCTCAACCAGCTACGCTACTGCATGCCCCCCCAAGGTACATAGACTGTATGTTAATCCATAATTATTTAATTTTCACACTCAAATGAGCACATTCCTAATGAAAATAACTCCAAAGTACATGCAGAGTGTTCATGTTTGCCTGTAGTTTAGTGCCTGTGAATTACATTTGTAGCACAGGTCTCATTGTGTTCATGAAACTTGTAAACTGAGATCATGAAATGAATTACACTAATATACACCCACAAGAAAAAGTGACGATGTTAGTTTGATGTTAAGTACATACTGTACTCTCTTTTCTTCAGTATCATAAACAGTGTCCAAGAAATTAATCCCAACCTCCTTAATATATTGTTTCAGGCTTCACAGTCATGTCTGAGCTGTTGTTCTCCCCCCCCCCCCTTTTTTGCGGTTTTTCAAATCTTTCGCGTGCG
>NW_019729897.1:192165-219404 GCF_002891405.2 Cryptotermes secundus
TTTCCTCAACAAGTGAACTAATTCCACATAATTACCTCGGTCGATAGAATCCACGCTTTCGTCATGACCACGGAGGCCAAGTTGCCACTTTCCTAAATGGCAGATGATATCAATCAAGCGTTTCATTATTTCTCTATGTAATATTGTCAGGCGCTTTTGATTGTCAAGTTGACAGTCAGTTCGAGATTTCCCGAACATAACAAGTTGCATTGTTGAAATAATGTGAGTCTGAGAGTTCTCATGTCGTTTCAATGCTTTATGAAGTTTGTTGGTATCACCAAACCCAGTCTTTTTCCATACATTTTTTCCTTGAGAAATAATAGGCATGGCCAACAAAACAATTTTCCTATATTACGGCAGCCGGATATCCACTCTGTTTTAGAATACTATTCCAAATTAAATTTGGTTTGTGCTTTAAGTTCTGGCACCTCTCATGTCGGTCATCCTCTTTCTATATTTTCTTTTCAGAAAAGTCCCTGCTATTAAACCCCCATTTTAAAAGACTTTCAATTGCACAATAGCAGTCGCATTGTCTGCCAGCATTCATTTTAACTGTTCCTGTGTGTGTAGTCTAATCACGCCCCTGCCCTTGTACCACAATAACAGATTTGGTTCACTTAAACACAGATAGCTTCTTTTACGATCACAAATACAATCTTACGCCATCTAAATATACACTTACAATATTTTAATAAAACTTAAGGTTACCTATAACACCCAACAAGACTGTAATCACACATAAACAGTTAATTTTCTCATAACCATTGAAAGAACACAGGCCTTCGCTTTCATATCACAGGCATTAGCCAGCAAACCGAAAGTTGCTTCCTTGCCCACTTCGTGTGTGACGAATTTTTACAGAGAATAATGAAGAAACTTGGTCTGGACACCAAACAAGGGAAGGAAGAAGGAGGAGGCATGTGGCCTTGAGCAGGAACATACACTAAATGACAGTATTCAAATCCTTATTATTCAAATTGAATTATTTATATATGACTTCTTTTCTTTTCGTTTCTTAACTACGGAAGCAATGCTTCCCTTGCTTCCATGCATGGCACACCACTGAAATATGGGTCTTTGTAATTGTATTCTGTGACATTGTTAGAGTGTCATTGAGAGCTCAAGGAGAGGAAACCTTTGTGACAAAGAGTGGATGATCCTGCACAGCTACTCTGTAAACTAGTCAAGGGACATAGTACACACTAAAAAACTTGGGAAATTCACAGGATGTCACATGATGGTTGAAAATTAGAGGAGATAAGAATATTAATGCGGACTTTCTCCTACACAAGGGCAGAACAGAAAGGGTGGGTTATTGGAACTTGCTAGCTGTACATAATTTGAGAAGTGAAACAACATGTATAGTTGGTGTAAAAAGTTATGGGGACAACCATTATGGCTACATGTCAATCACTGATTATGACAAAGGTGCGTCAAAAAATATGCATTTTATATGATGGTTTTCCATATGTGTAACTTTGAGAAATACATGCTTTATCATGGTTTCAGTGGGAAGGTATTAATGCAGTCCCTTGTGGTTTAATAACTTGGATATTTCATTTTAAATTAATTATTGCTAGGCGAGTGGGTGCTTCACTTTAAAAAGAAATTTGACTGTTATACTTCTGAAAGAGGTAAATCTCTGTTGTCCTTAATAAATATTAATGCTAGTGAGATGTGATGTTTTCATGGCAGTGACTGAAAAGTACTGTCTTCTGAGAAGTGATGTCATGTGTGATAAACTTTTACTAGACCACATGTTGCCTCATCCTAGGAAATAGTAGTATTTTAATGCTAATGATGTCTTATCACCATCCTTAGGTATATTTTACTACAGCTATTAAATCCACTATTCAGTTTTACCCAGAACATATTATTAAAACGAATTAAATTTAGTGACTTGAGAGATTTCAGTAACCTTCCTTTCTGCAATTACAGAATACATAAATTATGCATATTTATGGGTGCATTTCATAGTAGTTCCTAATTGACTTCTTTTATCAAAATCTCACATAATATGATTTTTCTGTCATTACATACGAAAGCAGTGAGAGAATTTGGAGAAATTCTGAAACACTGAAATAGTGCTGAGTTAAACGAGGAGAGCATAGTACCTGCAGTTACTCTATTTACACAAGGGCTTCTGTAAGTGACAATTTATCCAGTGCAGATGGTGTTAAATTTTTTTTCGTTCATTCCTCACTAACTGTGAATAACAGTATTCATTCAATGAAGTCACCTGGCAGACATGATCTCTTGTTCCTGTAATATTAAATGAAGCTATACTGGGAGATATTTTCTAGGACTTAAACCATGTTTTGCCTGCCATTTTTCTTATATTGTACAATATAATTGATTCTAAGAATGTGTTTGCTACATTGTCGTTAAATAGTTATTCAAATCATCTGGTGGACTACTGAAATCTAATTTAAAATTGTATAAATATGATGTTGCTGCTACAAATATAATCATATGAACAAGTAGAACAAATACTGGAAGGTAAACTGAATGAATTCTCAGAGATTAAGTTCTCAAATATTTAGTCGCTCTTTTCTTGCAGATGTTGTTTATGTTGCTAGTGATTAAACTAGCAATGGAAGTTTAAGTTCCACACTGTTTTATGGGGATTTGTCAAATGTCATATATTGGGAGTTGAGATATGTTTAATTTGACGTACTGCAACTGTCTGTATGTATATTTGATGTATACCTCGAGTAAATGGACAACTAGATCCCGGAAGCAAGTTCTTTCGGAATTGATGCAGTTGTTGAAGGAAGAATGATATTCATTCAGCAGAAAGAAAGACACAGTAACTGTTATTGGTTTAACTGTTAATGTGTATTGCTGTATGTATTATAACATATATAGAGGAGCCATGACTCAAAATCAGTGTTGTGTTACTAAGGTCTTATTCCTGCTGATTGATGTAAATCTAAATGTGTTCAGTTTGTGATAAAAATAAAAGGGTTTAAAGAACTCTTGATTATGCTCAATTGATACTTTCAACAGATTCTCACACACAGTACATTTTTGGAGGCCTAGTTTCCAGAGTGCGCTAATTGTGTGATATCTAATTTCATCAGTATGAAGAAGTAGCTGGTCTATAGATTCTGTGATTATATAGTTAGTTCAGTGTAGATTAATTTATTTATTTTGTAGTATGACTATGTTCATTAATACCCTGATTTATCATGTGGTAGAAACTGAGTTTTGTGGACGATATGTGTTGAAATTTGGCACAAATCTGTCATATTAGATTGCATAAGAAATATGCAGAAACAAAATAGTTACATCAACAGAATCATTTCATCACCCTTCCTGCCATTATAGCACAAGATAGAATGTTAAATGAAGTGAATGAAAGACAGGAATTGCCATTTTTATTACAGATGTGCAGACATTGAGACCATTCTTGATGTGATGTTTTGAAGTTGCTTTGAACAACCTCTTTAATTTCTCAATGAAGCACTGATTAGGATAGGAGCAATGCTTTTGTACTATACTGTACAGCATGGGTTGGTTGTATGTAACTAGTTGTGACACCCTTACACAGAGTGTTCCAGTCCACAGATGTGATATGAAGCTTTATGGCATTATGCTATTTCAAGTATAAATACTAATAATAATTCTGCATGGGAGAACTCAGGAAAGTAGGTAACTTTAGGGTATGTGCTTGTTAATAAAAGTGAAGGATAGTTCATATAGAGAAGTTAACTAAATTGGTAGTAAATTCTTGTAGATTCTAAGATTTCAAAACCATTGTTATGAAAAAAAATATCTGCTTGGCAGATAGGCCTATCTTACACAAAGCAATGACAAGAAAACCAAATTCCAAACAATGCATGTGTGATGGAAGGAGAGGGTATATTTTATATTTTGTAACTGATGGAGCAACAAAAGTTGAATTTGCAGTCTCGTTTACAACGAATACTTGAAATGTACATAGCTGTAGAACCATTTGTATATGATACAAGCCAAGTAAAATACATAAGCAGTGTACTTCTTCATTGAAATGTGTATATACTTCCATTTTTGTTACCAGAAATTTGTCACTATATTTCAGAGGAAGAATCTTCGAACCCTAGAATCCGTAATTAGTTAAGAGGCCCCACAGTACTGTACGGCTAGTGTGCAGATTTTAACTTCGGGGGGGGTAATGGTATTAGTATTGAAAAATGCAATGCCCTGTCAGCTGAACCGCACACACATACTGTTGCAGTTCTGCAGTGCATGGCCTGTGAAGGTTGACAGTTATTGATTTATTTTGTACAAATATTTTGAGTAGTAGAATTTTAAAATGCAGTGAATGATATTAATAGTTGGAACGTCTGTTAATGTTTCGAAAGTATAAGATCATCTATGCTGTGAAAAGAATGTAGAAATTATAGACTTCTTCATTCATGAAGGTACAATAAAACATGATGTTTATCAGTGAAGGTAGTTGTACCATGTAAGGAAAAGTGATAATTTGGCATGAAATGTTCAGCTTTTTGTTCACTTTCTGTTACGATTGTTTAAAGAAAATGGGAATTTGGAATTGGGATATTTTGAAATCTTGCCATTTTTGATAAAAGAGTAATGGTAACTGTGTGCTTTATATGATAATAGAAGTGCTATACTTTGTAGCTCCAATTTTTTATTCCATTCTGGTTGCTCAGTATTTGTCGTAACTCTCTTATGTGTCCATGTCTTTGGAAAAATGCTGATGCTTTTAGTTATAAGACGTTAATTAGATAACAGTTTTATTTATTTCTATAGAGTAGGAATGGATCAATATAGTTTTCGTTAATGTTATGCTGTTTATTGTGTTACATGAAATACTTATATTTTAGTAGCTTTTAGTAAACTACAGATTTTTTGCATATTAGTAAATGGGAAGGTAACATTCTGGTCAGTGAAATTTGAATTGTGAATAGAAAATTTTGTTTGTAAATACTACAGTGTCCTGAATTTGTTGTGAAATGCATGAATTTGTTTAAAGAAATTCAGAACAAAAATTGTGAATACAGTGAAATGTTGATAAAAGTAACATTACATAAATTATAATTTTAGGTTTTAAAATGTTTTTCGTGTAATTATTATTAAATGCAATTTAATGAAAACTTCATTTGGGCAAACAAAACTCGAGTTTGTTTCAGGTATATTAATAATCAGTTCAATGGAATTTTATGTTTAATGAAATAAAAATTTGTTACCACAGCATATCATACTCAGTTCATCTGTCACATAACATAATTTATTCCTTCACATGGAGCAGAATAGGTTAATATGGGCAGATCAGCTGGACTCTATTAAGATTTGATGTTCCTGTGGCAGTCCCTATGAAGTTACTGTATTTTGGAATGTGATACTTTGTAGTCCAGTAGATAGTTACCAGCTGCTGCTTCCATATCCAGGATAGGAGAATAAGTGAAGCATTGAAGGAGGAGGACAAGGTTTCTGGACAAACCAGGAGGACTGAGGAAAACAATGTGCAGGGTAGTACCCCTGTCAGGGCCTCCAACCGTCTACACTTTGTTAGTTTAATTTCTTTTTTGTGCTTCTTTGTCCTTTGAATGAACCTGTTTTAGTGTTGTTCTCCCTTTCACCGTGCCCTTGGAAAATGACCATTTGAAGAGTAATTTTTACACTGTCTTCCTTTCTTCTGTTGGTTTGCTCAGATCCCCAGGCTTGGTCCCCCCTTTCCATTTACCTGTACCAGTTTTTGCACATTCAATTTACTCTACTGTTCTGAAGATGGAGATAGCAGGTTCCTCTGAAACATTTGGAACCATCTACTAAACTATATGGTGTCACATCCCAAAAGACAGTAGTAATCTACATGGACTATGTTCAGTTCATATGCACTGGCACCTAGCAGAGAAAATTATAGTTTTATGAACGTGTGATAAGAAACAGACAAACCGGGATATTATATTTTATAACAGCAGCATAAATAACATGTACTTTGAAGCTTTCTCTTCTATAACACTGAATTTAAAACATGCCAAGTTTAAGGGTAAGTCACTCTGTCCTCCGCCAAAGGCATTCCAGCACTGTAACTGTACATAGCAAATGGTTATGTTTACATCAGTTTCTGTAAGAGTTATCATCATTTGTCCAGCTGACAGCCATTTCTCATACATGCTAGACAGCATGGTGTTCGTAATGGGTAGATTTATATAATGATATTCATAAAACATATCAAATATTACAGTTGTCATTCTTAAGAACTTCTGTTAACGAGTAATATACTTGTAATATTATAATTTACTTAAGCATGGATTGTAAAACTACGCTTCTTGTAGGAAGAAGAGCTGTGTTTTGTTTTGGTTGAACTATAGTTGGGAGGGGGGGGGGCACTGTGACCAGTGGGCTGAAGGATGCAGGATCACAGATAGCATGAAAAGTGAATGTGGTTAGTAGGAAGTGCACCTATATTGGTCTCAGAATATTAGATTATTATAGTTTCCATAGCAGTGTTACTGCTTGTTTCCAGAGAGGCCAAAATTTTAAAAAGGAACGAGTTTCAAGCAAGTATACTCTTGGACAGCTGTTTTGCAAAACTTGTTACTTTGTTAGCAGCTTATTTTAACAAATTCCTTTTAAGTTTATTGTAATCACATTTCACTGTATTTATGTTATTCAGATAATAGATATTAACCTTTAACAATTAAGTTCACTGTAATAAAGAAAATAGCCTGTTGTTATTAATATATTGTTAGTCCTGGCAGAAATACATTAGGAAACTACATACCAGTTCAGTAAGATTATACAATTGTTTCGATTTTTAATGTATCAAAACAGTCTAATTCTCTTGATGCATTACCACAGAGAAAGACATATTGTATGGCTATTGATCCATACGTTGGTGGATATAATGATCTTTGAAATGCTGTTCAATGTATGCTGTCGAGTATAAGAATCATTTCTATCATATTAACATTGAAATCTCCATAATTGGTTTACCATATTTCATCACATAATTCATACACTAACCCTTTACAAGGCATAACCAGCTCTAAGGTCAAGTAGATAGTGAGATTTCCCATAGTAGTCCATATCTTCATTGATACCCATGCATGACTACGTTTTTTATTTCATGTTTAAAAATGCTTGAATTGTGTGATGAAATACAGTACAGGTATCCTCTGAACTACTTATGGGATGGTTGCATCCCAGGAGTGTTCATGTAGCCTGAAATCATTGCTACTCCCTTAGTTTCACTGCCTTTATTTTCCATTTAGAGATGTGTAATCCAGCTGACTTTAATGCCATTTGTTTTAACCTTTTACAGAACTGTTTTTTAGACATCATTTCATTATATTTCATTCTTTACTAGAACAGTGAACTTAAGAAAATCATACAAAATGTCATTAATTGAAAATTTGGATAGTGCAGAATCTTTAGAGGCAAGGGGATAGCTGGGAATTATATTGCAACAGAAAATGCCAAAGTAAGACTGTCTGTTTTCTTTATAATCCTTACAAAAGCTTGGATGCTTGGTCCTTGAGAATGGGTGGCTAAAGGAATTAGTGCCAAGTTTATATTTTGAAAAACACACTTTTTTTCTTTCTTTCTTTCATTAATTGGAGGCTGCCTTCAATAATGAGTCTGTCTACATACTGTTTACCACACTACCATTTGGTCTCATATCTTACTGAGCTTTACAAGTCAATAAGTTTAACATTTTCTTAAAAAAGGTTCTTGCTCACACTGTCTTCCTAAGCCTAATACTAGTCCACTTTGTTCTCTTGAAATGTTTATTTAGTCACAAGCATCTAAATTATTGTAAATTTTGGTCAGGGTATTATTCCTTATAATTTCTTAGGATTCTTTCATGGTCAGATGTTGAATTTTTATTGAGAATTTTCAGATGCTTGGCCATATTAAGGAATAGATGCTCATGATTCCAAGTTTTTGAAGTTGAAAATGATGGGAGTTGTCAGTACAGAAAATGGCAAAACAGAATGATGTAGCTGCCTGAATTTTCTTTCATTATTATTGACTATCAGTTAATTTATTTACACTGATGGCCAGCATGAGGCAAACATCATAGCATATGTGATTTTCACCATTTGTTGTTTAGGAGATGTGTTTCCTTTCTCTTAGGTCCAAATATCTCATTGGAATCTTGTTCCCAAAAATCCTGTCTCGTCTGACTTCAACTTTGGTGAAAGTTTTCTTGGTCATAGGGATATTACATTAAAATAGGTGATAGCTGGTTTCTTCCATGTAATTTCTAATTACTCCCAAACACTAGTCTGCCATTGTATGTAGGATGTGCATTATAAAGTGTAAAAGACAATTCCTGTTGCACTTAGGAGAAACCCAGAGCTGTTGCTAGGTTACAGGGCACTCAGGGAAAATGCAATAGCATTGTTAGCTTACAAGGTGCTTGAAGGAAAACCAAACACCATTGCGTTTGGGCCCCTGTAGAAAACCCAGTACTATTGCTGGTATATGGGTAGGGGAATGATGACAGTGCCCTACTCTGGGAAACCCATCATTCTGTTGTGCCATTCTTAGGATAGAAGGAAGCCTAAATTGTGTTGTGCTGGGGAAGACCATACATGCCCAATTGTAGCACTGTTGACAGGGAACAGAGAGAAAATGACAATAGGATGGACAAATAAAAGGAATGGAGAAGAAATATGAATGAATGAAGGAGATAAAGATACATGAGGGGTAAAGTACTGAATAAGTAGGAGGAAGGCAAGGGGTTATCATGAAGGTGAGAGAAGTGATAATAGCATGGAGAAGTAAACAGGATGGAAAAACAGTATGGGTGAACTGCTGGAAAGATAAGGATATAAACTAGATGAAACAAATGAAGAGAAAACATTTTCCCCACTATTTTTATAAATGGCATTTTACTTGAGAATGATATGGTTGTAGCCCAAGAGACTATTGAGTTTCTGATTGTAGGATTTAGGCAGTATCTCAGAAAGGGACCTTATTAGAACTAAAACTTACTTAAGCACAAAGAAATGAATGTGTGTGAGCGACACATAGCCACATTTCAGATGAATCAGTACATATGTAAGATTTATAAGTAGAAGTATGTAAGTTAAATTCTGTTGGTCTTTGGAAAGTTGTTACCAGGAATGAAAGTTTAACTGCAGTTTTTACTTGATTTTTATGTAACAGTATGGAGAATCACAAGATTTTTTAAGCTCTTCCTTCTTCCTAAGTAATACATTTCTTAGACAACCACAGAACACTCATCTGGATGGTGTGTTACTCAAGATTAACCTTTATTGTTGGCATTAATTATTGTGTTATATGAAATGTCATCATTGCACTTGAGTTCCAGTTAACAGTAATAACAGTGATATGTAAGCTTTTGTGCAAATGTTTCAAAATAAGTATTTGTATGTAAATACATAATTAAATGCCAGTTTTTGCAAGTTGTTTTCAAGGAAAACTGACATATTTCCAGGCAACATAGAGTGTAGTATAAGAAATTTAGTTATCCTTATTGTAAATTTAGTTTCTTTTTCTGAAAATCTGTTGGTTATGGTTAAATTGGTACACATGGGAAATTAATAAAATAAATCTGAATTAGAAAGAATACTTGTAATATGGAAGAAAGTTGCTTTGTTATATGATACGTAGAAGTATTAAATATTTAATTATATTCAAACTTATGGCCCTGTGCACTGTAACTTTCGATTTGTGAAAGTCTGTATTGTGTTGTGAAGTGGGCTGTTAGAAGTTTTTCTGTTGCTAGACAACATCCAAGAACTTGTGGCAGATGCCTGACAGAGAGAAGATAGGAAGTGGAAGGATCTCTGATTACCCAATGGCAGCAAATAGAGAGATGGCAGTGTCCTTACATATGTTCCTTTACTCTCACTGCACAGAATCCTGTGGGCTGCCATTTTGTTATACATTCAGAAAGAGTGGAGTCATTTGTGACCTACTGCAAAACACAAGCTGAAAGGCTCACAATGAAGATAAATGTTTTTGAGGCACACTGCTGTGACTGACTGACCTAAATTGCATGGCTTCTAAGTTGGATCAGAGACAGCGTGACACCCCTGCAGTAGTACTTTTTGGATGAGTGTTTCTGCACGTCAGCCACAAGTTCATGGACATGCTCTACAACTCTTACCACATTAGATGATAAAGCAAGCACAGGGGGCAATGGTCGCAGTCAGCTGCTGTGTACTTTTATGTACTGATCTATATGTAGTATTGTTGGATTTTAATGTTGTATAATGATATTTGTATGCATTGTGTTCACATAATTATAAAGAAGATTTACAGATTAAGTAAACAAATAGTGTATTGAATAACAGATCATACTTTATTTTTCATATAAGAAGTGGCAGAGTAGGGGAAGTAAGACTGACTTTGTCAAGTCTATAAAAGGGCTGTTAGTTGAGGCTGTTATTATTAAAGATGCTCTATTTTTGGTCTAGGATGAGAATTATGTAACATATAAATATTGCATATACAAATGTTACATATATATTTTATCTTAATAATAATAATATAATAATTGTAAGTACTACTAAATTATGTTGTATTCAAGCATGTAAATATGACAGTTACAGTGCTAATATTTAAGCTTGTGTTTAAAACAACATAATCCAGTAACAATATAATGTCCATGTATACTGCTGTTTTAAAGAGAAAACATTATACAGTAATAAAAATATTATACAGTAGTACAACAAAATGCTTCTGTATTAAGGTTCTCATGTTACTGTTGCCTGACTGCTGCATCTTTATAGCATATAGTTTTCTAATATCTGTATTACTAAAATGGGCCATAGGAAATAAATTTGACAACTGTTCAGAAGTATGAAAAAGCACCAAGCTGTTGTCAGCGTGGTTTTTCAATAGGTTTATTAAAAAAAAATGATGCTTTATTGATATCTTATGTAGTATTTTCATATTATTTTGATGGAGTCAATTTGGTTGTATATGTTTGGTTAGACTATTAATCAGAAGAGCACTTTATCTGATATATTTTACTATTTCAATTCGAACACAGGCAACACCATAACTAATGTCAACTGAATACATATTTATTAATATTACAGTTTCTAAGGAAACTATAAAAGGTACAATTAGTATTTTCAAGTCGTATGTTCTGTTATTGGAATGGAATAATTTGTTACAGATGAAATGAAACATAAGTAATTTTTATGTACAGGCTATATTTGCCATAAAATATATTTTAAAACAACAGTTGTTCCAAGGTATTTATTTCAATGACATTCCCCAAGTTCTGCTAAGAGAGACATGCGACCACAGCTGTACGTATAGCTGTACAGGCTATTTGTATGGTGTGATCAGCCGAGAGTGTACTGGAAATCATTTAGCCAACCAGATGACAGAATAAGTATGCTTTCAGATTATCATACTGTAGTTGATGAATTGTGTCCGGGAATTTTACATTAAAGTTTCCCTTTTACCCATGGGGAAAGAACTCCATTGGATATGAAGCTGGCTGGAATCCACAGGTGGCCTCAGTGGTGTGGAAGAGGTCAACATTTCTGCCTCTGCCCAAAATTAAACCCCCATTCCTAGGTCATTGAGCCCATAGCCTAGTCAACATACCAACTGACCTATTCCAACCCAAGTTTTGAATTACTATATGGTAAATATTATGGATAGCCAGTACTGCATTGTGTGATCAGTTTTTACTTGAACCTCCAAATGAGATAAAAAAGCTTTTTATGTTACATTCTTCAGCTCTGTATACAGTGCTTATAAAATGCAAAGATCACATACAAGACCGTGTATGATCCAGATATGCAAGAATGAGCAACTTCAAGTATCAAGAATGAGCTACATGCATAGTGTTTAATAACTAGGGCCCGGCTTTTTTGAAAATGCATACGAGGGTTTTGGGTCGTTTGCATATTTTAAACATAAGAGCATATTTCTGCATATATGTTTGAAATTAAGGATAATTTCAATATTGTCTAACAAAATCGGTTTTGCCTGTGTTTTGGACATCCCTTGCCAGTTGCTATTCTCAACTCTCTGAGTAACGGCACTTTTACCACTTGCAATACAAGCAGGTAGCTTGGCTATTTCGAAAGGGAGGGGGTGGGATTTTCCTGCATTCCATTGACCACGACAGCAGACAGCATCAGAGGGTTGGTCTTGAGAAAAGTCTTTTCAGTTAATACGTTACTCTTTTCTTTAATAGTCTGCATCAAAAAAGTGTTCGTGTACTGAAAATGCCTAAAGAAATGTGCAGCAGTAGATATTTAAAAATCGATCGGTTTCGGGTGATAGTGACTATTCAGCAGACGGTGTCGTCGTGAACTGTCAAGTTTCCGCAAAGGAAATAAAATGTGAAAAGAAATTTAAACTTGAACACCACTCAAGAACGACTGCACATATTACCGCAAAGAAGGGGAAGAACAGCACACAACAACTACTTCTTACACAGGTCAAACCCGAGTCCTCTGTTAATACATTTTCAGCCGATCTTTGTAAGGCTTTAGTATGCAGCAACATTCCATGGAATAAATTATAGCACTCCAGTTCTGCGATCCTTTCTGGATACTTCAAAAAATCCCAGACGAATCAACTCTTAGAAAAAATATCTACCTTTGCTGTATGAATCTACTCTGGAGTCAACCGTTCTGACATCTGAGGGAACTGTGTCTAGATATTGGTAGACGAGACAACCGATTTATGTGGCCGATACATAACAAATTTCGTAGTTGGTAAGCTACATCCAGACGAACCCGGCAAATCTCATCCTCTTGCTTGCAAAGTACTAGAGAAAACCAACCATAGCACAATAGCAAGATTTGTAAAAGATTCTCTGCGACTACTATGGCCATCTGAAATTGAGAATTGTTGTAAGGTGCTTTGTTACTCACAGATGGAGCTTCCTATATGTTGAAAGCAGCAAAGGCCTAGCAAGTATTTTATCCAAATACACGTAACCTGTTTAGCGCACGGATTACACCGTATTGCAGAAAAAATACACGCAGTTTCCAGCTGTTAAAGATTTAATTGCAAGTGGGAAAAAAACTCTGAAAGCACCAGCTTGTGTCCAGTTCTACAAAGATTGCCTACCTCAGGTTCCTGTGCCACCTGAACCTGTCCTAACTAGGTGGGGGACATGGTTATCCGCAGTTTCATTTTATCAGGAGAATTTCAATCAAGTAAAAGAAGTGGTTAAAAAAGCTGAAGATGAGTATGCATGTGTCCGTGAAGCAAAAGTGGTGTTTGGATGTAATATTATTTATCAAGATGTGAATTTTATCCATGCACATTTTTCTACAGTTTCAAAAGCCATTGAGAGCTTAGAATCTTGCAGTGCACGCCTTCACGACTCACTTGAACTCGTTCACTGAATTCTGCTCCAGGCGAAATTGGAGAGAAAATTAAATGCAAGTTATAAATGGTGTTGAATTCGAACCCAGGGCTAAAAAAGATTCAGTCAATTAGTATTTGAGTGGAATTAGGGTATCTTTGCGAGATGAATGTTCCGAACCTTCGGCGCCAGTGTAGAAATACTGTCCAATCACGTCAGCTGATGTAGAAAGATCATTCTCAGCCTATGAACTCATTTTGACGGACAAGAGACGAAGTTTGTCTCCAGAAATCACTGATAGACTTCTAGTTTCCTATTGTGATGCTACTTTCTGCAGTGAATGATACATGTAAATAGGTGAGTCTGAATAAAGTGACCCGTTTCTTAAGTGCATATTTTCTCGCTTTTTAGAGCATATTTTAAGTGTTTTTAGCGTATAAAGATCCGGGCCCTATTAATAACAAACAGTGTTTCAACCATTGAACCTACGTTGAGAGAGCAAGGAATTACAGGATAATTATGAATAATGAGTCAGGTGGAGGCAGTGTAGCGAACCTGAGATACCGGCAGGAAGTACAAAAATCTCACGATAAGTGCACTTGTTAACTTAGACATAACAGAATCAATAACATGACTGCAGTGATTTAAGATCCTACCTGTAATAAGATGCAGTTCAAAAATCATGAATTCGCTTAAGTGTATGATAAAAGCTGTTATGACCCTCACATATAAAAGGATCCACATACAGAGGCCAGGTTGGACAATATCAGAATATTTGATCACGGGTCGTGGCCACTAAAACTGCTAGACTCACTGCGTGATTCTATTGTAGAATAAGGTCCCGCTAAACCCGACCCAATGTACGAGCACCCTGCAGACGAGGTTCAACGTACGTTTGACACTGTCGCACCTTCCGCACTTTCGTTCCTCTACCTTGATTTATCTTTTAGGGCAGTTGACTGGATCCCGGTTGGATAAGACTATATGGAATAATTGGGCGCCACGTGGAGTGGTTCACGTTCAAGATTTACGGAAACGAAAAAGCACGTCATCCGTGCGAACTTACAATTTGGGGACCACACTAAACCTATTTAATGCCTGATACTGAAATTGTGAAATATAATACATGTTCGAATAATAACTTACGCAACCTTTCTTGTAGATCAATCCCTTTGTATTATGTAAAATAAGCTCGCGAAATCTAGTTAACTTTCTGTTTGACTGTAGGAAACGCTGAAGATGTATATTGTGAAATTTTATATTGGCAGACCTTAAAAATACTCCTGAATTAGATATGGAATAATATTTACTTGTCAACATGCCTACGGTACGCAAAAATGAGATTATTGAACGTATTCAGAATCTGTGCTCGTGGAAATTGAGCATAGAAATTGACCAGAAAGCAACAAAATTAGTAATATTTTTTAGTATTACCTGACTAAATATATAGATGAGACATCTGAAGGTCTTCTTCTCACAACACAGGAAACCTTGGTATACTGAAACGTGCTTTAGCAATACTGAAAATGTACACAGTGTACCGTCGAAGATTTGAAGCTACAGAAACTATAAATGAAAACGACCAATGAAGGTAGGTGCCTGCTGTCCAAGGGTCCGCCCCCAACACACACACACACGCACGCACGCACCAACCGGCATATACACAAACGGACTGACTGATGGACAGATGTGGGCACTTCATAAAAAGAGTCGAATGCGCCATGATGAAAGGATTACGAAATGAGTTGTTCTTTATGTAGACAAAACATTGCCATTTATTTTTTTCCACTTAAGCTTGCAAGCGATAACCAGTTAAATCCGAAAGGGGGGGGGGAGAGAAAAAGGAGGAAAAAAACAAAACAAAGCCATGGAGTTTGTTTTTTATTTTTGTTACTCTTGTTGCCACTAATCGCTTATCAGCTGAACATACATACATAACACTATTTCATAAGTTACTACACCAATGAAGGGGTTTTATGAGAGTCTGGGAATTTCGTATCACTGTGACGAAGTTTCAAAAAAGTCTTTTTTTTTAACGACGGGGTCGTGAACATTTTTGTTTCTGGGGCCGCATTTAGGATTGCACCGGCCCTGGCTGAGGTTTGCCAGCTTACCGAAAACAATACAACGGCAACAGGCTTCATATGCATTCTAAAGGTAATCGAGTGGAATATCTCGCCGGTTATTCCGCTCTAGGCGCTTCCTAGTACACGTAAGTCATTCTAGGTAAATTGTCACCTACTTTGTCGCGAAGAAATTAAGGTAAGATTAAATTCGGGTAACATTTGCTACCATTCCGTTTATAATCTTCTATCATGCCGGCTGTTATTTAAAATATTAAGGGTGAAAATATACAGAACTATTACTTTACGCAGGGCCAGCGCGACAGCATAGGTTAATCAAGCGAACGTCTGAGGCGGCACTATTATAGGGACCGCACATTTTATGAAACTCTGCTTTTGGTTCTGATTATATGAAAATTATTCTTCTACTCGTTTCGCATCGTGCCCCCATAATCGACAGTAATTTAAACTTGTTATGCAACGATACGAACGAAACTGTTTTAAGTGTTCTATGGCATTAATGACAATGTCTGGGAACTTTGTGTTATTGACTGTGACTGATATTTAGAGAAAGATGATATGTTTCTGATGGATGTCCGCGGACTTAGGCTTGCGACGGCCTTGAGTTTACACTTTGCTTTAAATTAACTTCAAACTTAATCTCTCGCTCTAAGGAAGCATTGAAAATGTTTGAGAACAAAGCTCTGAGAATATTGGGACCTAAGATAGAGAACATAACAAAAAGCAAGAGCTTTGAAAATTGAACTCGCTACCACATAATACTCGTATTAGGGTAATCAAAAAAAAAAAAAAGAGTACACAATAGGGGATACACGTAGCACCCGTGGGTGACATGAGATACTGGTATGGTACAAGCACCTGGAAGACTATGCATATATGGAAGGATGGAATATTCGGCTACCTCGGCTCAGAACCTGGGGCAGGCTCTCATGAGTACGGTAATGAACCTGTAGGCTCCATCAAACGCGGGTAATTTCTTATATTATTGAGCAATTATTGGCTTCTCAAGCACTCTGTTCCTTGTTGACGATAAAGTTTAGTGAATACGGTTCAAATTTTATTTTTGACAATTCTAAATGCAATCTGGGCCGATTACAGTGGCCACGCGGTCTAAGGCATGAATTGCTCTAGCTCGCTCGAACGATGGGGTCGCGGGTTGGAATCCCACTCAAGACATGGATGTCTGTATGCTTTTATTCTGTTTGTGTTGTTCTGTGTATGGGTAGAGGCATTGCGACGGGCCGATCCCCCGTTCAAGGAGTCCTACCGATTGGGTATAGGATTAAGAAACTGAAAAGCGGCCAAGACCCAACAAAGGGCTCTAGAGTCATAGATAAATTCAATTTTAACCCTAACTGGGGGTTTAATTGGAATACGAGGAACGGCACTGGTTCATATTTCAACTCACGTCGTAACTCGGACATTCGTTTCAACTGGTAAATACGCACGTCTACTAGTGCTGGAATCAGGTCCGGTCCAGAAGCACAAGCGTCAATGTGGACGCTTTGGGGAGGCACATTTTAGTATAAAACCAAACATTTACATCGATTGTCCGTTTGAGAGATAAGGGAGCCAAAGTGTTATTCGCTTGTGGCGGCAAAATACAGAGCCACTATATAAGATTCATTCGTTTTTAAAACGAATACGAACATGCCCAATCCAGCGATGCATATTCCAACAAACAGACTCTTTTCTTGCTTTGCCGCCATTTTGTAAAGGCACTGAATTCGTGCTGCCAACTGGTGCACACAATACAAACTTGGTGAGTTTACGGTTCTTTTTATATATCAATCATGTTTGTACGTGTGATAGTTTGGAAAATATAGCGTTTTAAAAACGAATGAATCATTTGTAGTAGCTCTGTATTCTGCGCCGGCCATGACCGGGACACTTCGGAATTTATTCCATGATGCAGATATCTTTTAGCTCACATGATATAGTCGCTACATCTGGACGTGTAAGTTTTAAGTAACGTGAAATGTATGATGTAATTCACAATACCAAACAGAATCGTTGTTAAGAAACAAGCTACCTTAAACAACAGCATTACAAAACGCTCGCGAACAATTACGTATTTCACTGCCTCGACCCGGTTGATTCCTGGGTTCAGCATTATAAAGGTTGGAGATTTAGAGAATCAACGCCCCTCTCGTGAAACATACAGAAGATATATGTTGTTTTATAGTTAAAAACGACCTGTGTTAAAACATACATTTCTAAAGCATAGCAGACTGTGAATCTAATGTGAAAATGTCTAAAAGAATAAATTTTATACACTACTGTATGAACTTACAGCTGACTGCACTAATTGTTCATTACTGTCTATCTATTCCTGTTGCTCCCACTTGGAGCGTAGAGCATTCGTGAAACACTTCTTTTCACTTCAGTTTCTTAATATTAGCCAGTTGGTAGGTCTCCTAAGACGAGGAATCAGCCCGACGCAAGGCCGTTACCTACACTGGGCAACACAGACACAGAATAACGCAAACAAACATCCATGCCTGAGTGGGCGAAGACGTTTCATGTCTTAGACCGCGCGGCTACTGTGATCGGCCATTACTAATACCACCAAATAATTTCAATCAAAACTTAAATATGAACAGAATGTGTAAATCCAATTAAAAGAAATAAATTATGTGATCTGTGGCACAAATGTACTTTGTACCTGGTGCCACTCCATAGGTTATACATAAAATTGTCAAAAGGCTTTTTCTTGGCATAAATGAAAAAATCTCAGAGCTTTTAAATTCAGTAATTTGAAAGGAACACATATCTTGGAAGATGAGGATGGCCTTTTCTATTTGATATGAGAATTTGTAAGCAGAAACAAAGTTCGAGAATTGAGACTAGAAAAAGAATTTTCTCTAGAGGACTACTTTTCAGTGTAATCATAATTTATAACATTAACCACTTTTTTAGACTACACTGAGCTGTACTACTTTTCCCTCTTGATATGTTTTTTAATGAAAAGGATCATGAATTGCTGTATATAGAGAACAAATTCTAAGGTCATGTCCTTTTTCACCATTGGCAAAAGGATGAAGAGACATTTTGCTGAAAAACTGATTTGTGCCAGTATTGCAAAAATTACGATTTTGATGGATTGCATAGTTTGCATGCATGTGAAGCAAAACAAGTTATCTTCAAATTTCTCTAAATTACAGAACGAAAATTAACATATAAACCAAGATTCCTTTTCTCAATTCAATCTCTTAAATTTTAGTTGCGCACATGCCTATATAGCAGCACTTCCTCCAGTGGACATTAAGTTTCCAAGCCAGTGAATTTCATAATGTAAGTCTTCTGGGTTAAGATGCTGTGTAGTCTAGTACACGGCTACCAACATTAAGGAGGAACATATTACCTTCACTGCCAGTATGTATAGGGACAGACTGTTCTTCTGAAACTTAGAGATCCACCCACCAGACGAGTGTCATAACCCAGAAGAGATAATGTATCAAAGATTTTGTTTGACAAGAACTTTAATATGGCCAGAAGATATACACAGATGTTTATTTTGGCAACAGTGTGGTCTTGAAAATGAGTTACATTAAAGTAAATGAAACTTAACACTCTTGCAATGTAAGAACAGTACACCTCGTGTAATTAAAATCTACATAAGAGATCAAAGACTATTCTTTTTGTTTAAGAGCAAAATTAAACTACCCTTTAAAATTAATCAAACTAAACCAAAATCAACATAGCCCAACAGAGTTTAAAGCAGATCTACCAAACCAAGTTTGATCAAAATTGGCAAAGTACCGTTATGAGCTGTTATGAGCAGACATACAAATGGCCATGAAATAATGAAGAGATGGCTTTTGAAATGTTTCTTTTCTTCTTTTTTTCAAAACTTGCCTAATAAAATGGACCATTAGGAGTCCTCTTATTTTTTTTTCTGAGTAACTGCATCACTTGCAAGAAGCAGAATATTTATAAACAATGATTCTCTGACATCCCTGACAATGTCTTTTCCACAACACTGCAATTAAAGGGGGCATTGTTCATTACCAGAGGTTTATTTTTTTGTATAGGATTCCAATAAAATTATGTTATATTCACCTGCATTTAAAAAGGGAGGAAATTATGACATTAACAACTATTTATATCAGATAACAAATACAAAATTATGTCCAGATTCTAAAACTCTATGGTTTTTGAGGGGAGAGAACTCTTTGTGTATTGCCTTATTTCAAATATTAATCATTAACAGTCCTGAAAAAGGTAACATTTAATTAAACTTAAGTGAAATTTGATTATAAATGAGGCATTCCCATTCAACCAACAGCCTGTATTTGGTACATTTAAAATTATTATGATATGGGCTAAGTGAAAATATAACAATATTATATTTAAGCATCCTGTTGCACTCTACACGATAAATGATACAAACTCCGTCCTAAGTGCAAACAATATATATTTATATGTCTTTGATCTTGCTCTTTCTACACTACATGTTTCGGCCTCTATCGGCCATCATNGATGTATTGCTGTCACTTTATCATAACGTTTTATGTATGAGGTAACATAACCAAAAGTATGAAGGTATGCAGCTACAGACAACCACGTTTTCCACACATTACAAATGAGTTGCATTAAATATGTGTAACACTGCAGTGATTAAATAATTTTAAATGTATGGAGGTAAAAACATGAGGTTCTCCCAACAGTGAGTACTGAGATTCTGATCTTGTGGAATGTGATGTCTTGTATATTTTTAGATTGGTACTAACATTCTGAAAAGCCAGGATAGCGCAGTCGGTATAGTGACTGGCTATGAGCTGGATGGCCAAAGGATCAGAGTTCGAGTCCTGGCGGGGATAAGAATTTTCAGTTCTCCATGTCATCCAGACCGACTCTGGGGTCCACTCAACCTCTTATCCAATGGGTGTTGGTGGTTCTTTCCCTGGCGGTAAAGCAGTCAGAGCTAGAAGCTGACCACTCACCTCCAAATGATGCCGAGGTCAAGAAAATGTGTGTCACTGAGAAGGCATTCTTGTTATGATTATTGTGGGGAGAGTGAGGAGGGGAGGGAAAGAAACTGAAATGTACTAAAAACTGCAATGAAAAATACATATGCGCTGCATTAGTCTTCTCAATAGCTGAACACAGCATTCAAGTCCTATCTAACATGGAAAACTGATAATTCAATTATGCAGTGCATTTAAATATGTGAAAGTAGTGAACCTTTATACAACTATCTTTTTCAATCACAAATATTTAATTATTTAACATGTTACAAAAACATGTTTCTGAAATCAATTATCAGTTATTTATAACGTATTTCTAGAAACACTGCATATATTTATAGTGGCCAACATAAGCACATGCAGCTAGTACATCATTAAGACTAACTGCTAGTTTCTAAAATACAGTCAACTCTCGATTATCCGGGGGCGGATTAACCAGTTTGCGGCTTAACCGGGGCTACTGAGGCTTTTGAGGCTTATATGTTGTTTAATATTCATTCACTTTTGATTCACATGGTGAGTTGTAACACTATTTTCGCACTAGTGTGAACCAAGCTCTGCATTCTTTGGTCCCGTTATGCTAACACAATGTTCTAGGGTAGGGGTGAAAGAATGCAAGGATTTGTGGAAAGTTTCAAGGACAGATACACCACCCCAGTTGGTCTCTTTGTATCGATCTTCAAGTGCGTTAGCAAAATGTCAGGGTGTAAAAGAAAGCATATTGTGTTAAGTATTCAACAGAAACTCGTGTAAGCTGGGCTTCGAAATGTTAAGCAGTGACGAAACCGTAAGTTCAGTGGGGGTGCAGCTGGAAGAGCGGGAAGAAAGTGGGAATGAGGAAGAGGTGGACAGTGCTGCTAGTAAGAAAATATCAAATGGTACTGCTCTTAATCATTTGGAATCCTTACTAGACTATCTTGAGAGTGAAGAGAACAGTTTATTAAGTGACAAGCTAATATTACGTAGGCTTCGTACAGATATCCGTAAAAAGGAAAATGCCGCGAAAAAGCAAACGACAATATTAATTTTTTTAAGTGTTAAGTGTGAATATTCATAAAGTGTTGGATGTTGTTGAACGCTGTGATTGAAATAACTAATTCACACTCCAGTATAATGTAAAAAAAGTATTAAATAGGGCATGAGATGACATAAAAATGAGGTTGAGTAAATTTAAATACAGGTAGGCCTATAGTATTATAAAGGTACAGTATTACAGTACTACTTTTAATAACATTTGTCTTAACCGGGTTTTCGATTAATCGTGATTTCCATGCCCACCATTATCCCGGCTAATCGAGAGTTGACTGTACATATCACTTCAGTTGATCAAGCTAAAAATTTAGCACTGTATCACTTCAAAATTGATTCAAATGCACTAGATATTCCTAGTTAACACACCTAGACTGTACCTCAGCAATTTGTCCAGGTTATCATGAACTGTAGTTCTGGATGTTATCCTTATTTCTTTCTATTATCCTACACAGCAACAGACTGCATGTTCTTGAAAAACACACAGAACTGCCTGTATTATTTTACTGGGCACCAATGAATAGGGACTATATGACTGTCAACACAATTTATTTAGATGTGTGGTATGTACAAAATATATACAATAAAAACCATATCTAGTCACTAACACTACATACTTTGAACATTTTTGGAGATCATCAGATGGAACATACTCATAAAGAACTCTGTTACTGAATTGTCATAGGTTACCTTACTGACATAGATTCATTTCAAGTAGGTTTAGATGTGTTACACAATTACACACTATACATGTTAAACTAACTAATATTAGGATTTGAGGGTTTTATCATGATGACTATGTAGAGTATTATCTTCTTGAGTGTTAACACCATGTACTCTACTAAAGGTCCATGGATACGCAAGAGGAAAAATTACCTACATCTTCAAAGCTGAAGAATAAGTCAAGCAAGAAACCAGAACATTTTGATATCAGAATACTCTTAGGTATATTTCAATATCACAATGTGAACATTTTAGTCTCTCTTGTCTATACAATTTCTTCATTTCGTATTTTCAGTCAAAACAACAATCTATGAAAATATACAACTGACCTGTTTACATTGAGGTCGTTTATCTATGGCACAACATGTTTGAACCCTTAATGGGTCGTCACTGGGCACTATTTCATGTTAAGTGCTATACTCATATTTGTAACCAATACAGATCCATACTGTAAGGTTATCTTTATTTTTGATATTGCCTTGTTACGAGATCTTCAAAGTCAAAGTCATAATTGAATAACAAAACTATGATTTTTTACATCAGTACTAACACAACATTCAAACCACACCACAGACCAGGTGGAACATTAGAGACATCAAGTAATTATGTCACGACAACAAGATCCAAAAAGTGACTACTCCAAACAAGAAAGCGTATTCCCAAGAACTAAAACACAAGACCAGTATACAGAAGGAATAATTTACTCACACATACTTTTGATTTAGATATGATTTTAATATTAAAATAGTAACTTTATTAATTCTATTTAAACTTTGAAGATTTTATAACAGAATAACTCATTCACACATACCTTTATTTTAGTTTTGATATTGATGTAAAAATCATAATTCTATTATTTAATTATAACTTTGGCTCTGAAGATCTTGTAACAAGGTCATATCAAAAACAAAGATAACCTTACAATATGGATCCATATTGGTAAAAATACAGCACTTAACATGAAATGGCACCTGAGCTTGACCCATTAAGGGTTGAAACATGTTGTACCATAGATACACGACCTCAGTGTAAACAGGTCAATTGTATTATCTTCATAGATTGTTGTGTTGACAGAAAATATGAAATAAAGAAACTATATGTTTATGATGCAACATATAAAGACTCTCTTGGCTATACACAGCAGACTGATTCTGTACAGATAACATTAACTAATTCTTTGTGGTGAACATCCTCCCAAACAACAACATATTTAAAAATAAACACTAATCTTCATAAATTTCACAAGTATAACTTTTAATTGTATAAGGCATTGTAAACCTTGCTGTAATGGACCCATGTCAATAAGGTGTTCCATAGCAACACAATAATAAAGTTCTCTTCTTGTATGTACCACCTGATGGCCAGAAACAGTTGAAGCATACATCGGTTTTTAATAAATATCAGCATATTATATATACTATGCAGCAAAACAAGTTGTGTTGGTCATTCAGCCCCACTCTAATACCAATATACAACAGGATGCAAGCATTAAAGAACAGTAATATATTTATTACTAAGAGTATGCACCGTATTGACATCTATCAATGTTACAGTACATAATGCTCTCATGACACACAATGAAACGTTCCAGCATGTATGACAAATGGCGTATGCCACTTCCACAAGAAAAATTCTTGCAGAAACTCAATACAAAGTCAGAACACATTTTTGCTTCAGGGTTGCATAGGAGTGTTCCTAGGAGACAGAGCAGACCTATGAGTGAAACATTACTGTAATGGAACCAATATGAGGGAAGATAATGGTGATGGCTGATTAATATTAATCTTCTTAACAAACGATTTTTTGTCATTATTCTGAAATAAAAAAAAACATCCAACAGAAGAAATATGCACAAGGCTAATATAAACTCATCATGCCATCTAATGACCAATATCTATATCCTCCATCCCAGTAATATCAAGGCGCACAGAACTCTGCTTAGTCACATCAGTGGTTGCCTCAAGTTCAATACCTTCCATCTTGTTTCTCACAACAGACAATTCACTATCATTATCAGATTCTTGTCCTCCAACTTTTAAAGATGGATGTCTATTTGTAAGAATTATTTTTGTATACTTTAGCCCTGCCGACTGGTTGGTGATTGGCTTCTTCCCAATTGTGTGTAGAATTCTTTGGGTTTTCTGGAGTACTGGTCTGCCACCAAGAGCATTTACTTTCTCCCTGGAATTCCCACTTTTAATCAATACAAGATTTTGGGCTGATACTGCTGCTGCTGCTGGTTTAATGAAACTGGACATTTGATCTGTTACATCATCTTCTAATGGAAACGAGATTGTGTCTCCTGTGGTCAGGACAGAGGAAGCACCACCTTCGGCAGCACTTGCATCAATTGGCACAACAATCGGGGTGCTCAGAACTTCAGGCTCTGCTTTGTTGCCAGTGAAAAGAGAATCATCATCTTTTGCAAAGATAATTGGAAGCTCAAGTATTTTAGCTGGTGTTAAAGCATCATCTTCCTCTTCTTCCAATGTGGCTGGTGAAGGTGCATCCAACATTCTTCCTATTTTTGGAGGTTTCGATGCAGCAACTGAAGAATCTGGTCTCTTCAAATGTCCAGATGGCACTGTATACGTAGTGAGCTTTGGCCCTGTCATTTTCATTTGGTGTTGGGTGAATGTTTGTCTAGAGGGAGAGGATGCACTCATTTTGGATACTACAGTGAGGCACTGACCTGCAGAGTTACCGTCACTAGTGGTCCTAGTGGAGGTGGTGGTGCCAAAAGGAAGGAGAGTGATTGGGGATGGTGACACTCCAGACAAAGGCACCAGCAGTGAACTACTGCTCGTTGTGTGAGGGGACTCTGCTAACATCACAACATTCCCTCCACTTGCTGCTCCCACAATGCTCTTCCCACCTGCACCAGTCCCAGAGGTTAGTACTGTTAATTTGGACAAATCCAAAGTTCGACCCATGCTTGACAGCACTCTAGTGGATGCCACCACTTGACTCCCATTTGATACTAAGGTCTGCAGATTGTCTTCATTTCCCAAAACTGAAACACACACAACACAAGCATCATTAATTGCTATGTGTGTGTATGCATGTACAGTATGGTTATCACTTTTCTGTCCTACAAACTGGGGAACCAAGGGATGGGTAAGCCAAGGTTTGGAGATCTGTGAGGTGGAAGTGGTGACAGGGACAACTTTACTTTTTACTTGCAAATTCATTCAATGAAGTCTTCTCCTCAGATGATCAACTGTATTAATGTAGAGCTGGACATCAATGACCATCTGACTCCATCCACCATTCCCCATATAGTCCAGGCTAGGAGGGACAGCAGCACTGCCTATAATTATAGTGTGCTAACCTGACAATCATCACATCAACCCCTGATGACAGAGACAGAGAAGGTCTCTGAAATATCAAACACCAACTCCACACTGATATGGCTGACTGCCTGAGAAGAATTTGTCATTGTGAAAGCTTCCAACTGTATGTTGTAAATTTGCTGTTTATAAGGTATCCAGATAAATCTGTACTTGTTTATACTTATTTATTTAACAATATTTAATGAGACTTTTGAATCAGAATAGACATCACCAACATGCAGATCAAAGCTTGCTACCTGCTTCATGCTAGTCTCTTGCTTGACTCATTCTCTGACCATGAAGATGGAGGCAACATGCTCCTCTCAAATGTCAGCTGGTTTTCAATGGACTACGTGGCATTATATCCCTGAAGACAGGACTCTTTACAACAGAATCCTATTTCTGCAAAGATGCAACTGTGTTTGATATTATAACCCAGTACTGTTGTTTACCTTCAATATCATTTAGCTTCTTCTGATAGAAGACCAAACATCAAATACATTTGAGTGTTATCGTCTGTTTATCAAAATGTAATCAATTTGACTGTATGTCATCAGATCGGGAGAAGTTAAAGTGTACTTACAAATATTCTGATCTGGGAACAATTGTACTCTTGACAAATAGTTTCTTATGTGGCAAAGTTTGTTATCATTATCATTATTAGTTTTAGGTAAACTCTACTCACCACTGCTAATTTCCAAATATCTTCTCTCCCTGCTTTTGTATTAAAATCTAAACTACTAAGTTCTGATTTTAAAATATGAAGTGACATAATTGAAACAATATACAAATATTCATATTCTGGGAGACAGCTCACCACTTCAAAGTCTCAAAATATTTTGGATGATGAAATTTTCAGAATTATATATGATGAAGCCAACTTGTACAGGAGACAACAAATAAATGAGGAGGAGCTACAAGGTATTTTGTACAAGAAGTCTGATTTTCCCAGTGGAAACCTATCACATTACAGTAACTGTGTAAATATCAGTCACATGTGTGTTGCTTAAGCTGTCTGTGCATTCTTATTGGAACAAGAGACAACGGAAACCAACTAAACATATGTTGGTACATCTCATGACAGTTTCCTTGTGATTTTGACTATGCTACATATCAATAATAATGACACACAAAAACCCTGGGGGGCAAGCCTAGGTTTCATACAAGGTTATGGCATTTATGGTGGACAAAGTGGCACTGGGCCTCCTACTGTCTGCAGAAAATGATTACAGAACTGAATAAGAGGCCTGGGCCCTGAATGGGCTGGAAGAGCCATTGAAAAAAAAAAAAAGAAATCAAAGTCAGGGTACAGCATAATGTTCAGACGGGCCAATATATTAAAAAAGGAGAAATGTTATTTTCTGTTTAATTTATTTCCTATCTCAGTGTACAATGGTATTCAAATACTGAGATTACTAATGGTAGCTTGAAAAAGTTCTTTCCAATTTAATTTATTTTTTCCTGTTGTTTATTTGTGTAAAAAGAGCAAATAAAACTCAGCTGCTCATGGACTACCTACAACTGAAAGGACAACTTTTCTCAATTATGACACGATTGCTTAATCTGAAAACATTCTTCATTATGTCTAGCATGTATAATGTGAAACATACAATGGACTGAAGATTACTTCTTTTGGGATTTTATGCCATACATTATGGCAGATGTTTACTGATGTTCCTTCCAAAACATCAGTAAACATCTACAATACTACGAGTGTCAACACTAAAAATAGGGTGTGTCATGTTCTTCCAAAACCTCCCCAGACCACTTGCCATTGATCCCAGAAGACGGCAATCTTCATGATACTGCCGTGATTCTTATAAAA
>NW_019729897.1:219425-227761 GCF_002891405.2 Cryptotermes secundus
AGATGAAGACAGCTGGTTTCTTGGAGTCATCTATTTTATCTGCAAGACTAAACAGTGTGAAGTCCCAGAAGACCATAATTTGAACTGTGAAAACATAAAATTCAGCATAAAAAGATTTTAGCATGTCACTTCTTTGGGTTTGCAAATTTAAAGAAAAATTAACCAGAATTTAAGTTCCCTTCTAACAATTAAATATTAAATTATACACTCATCCCTTGCTAATCAACAATTTGATCCATCGACACTCCAACAATATGTCCTACTACACAAACAATCCTCATTCCATAGTCAACAACTGCCAATGCACACATGCAGTTGGCTGTTTGTACCATCACTGCTTCAATCATATGCCATAAAGCAGTGATTTCAAAAGTTTTTTTATTCCATGAATCTCTTCTTTCAAAAATATGAATATGTAAATTCCACAATCCATAATCAACTGTGACAAAATGATTACAAATGATGTATCATTTTGCCTGTGTGTTATGACTGAGTTCCTCATAATGGAGAAGAGTACTGTTATAAACACTGACTGACTTTGTGTTTATGAGATTCCTGTGTGGGTGCCAGCAGTGTGCAGTGCTGGGTGAAACACTTCAATAATGGCAACATATTGGCAATTCGTCTTGCAGTGCTTTACTAAGAACCACCACCATGAAATGCGATGAGCAGAAAGTTGATGTGCTTGTCACATAAGACTGATGGGTGACAATTTGGGAAACTGTAGCACAGCTTGGCAGTGGGCAGTGACATGCAAAGGGTGATGAAGATTTTGGGATACCAGAAAATGTGTCATCATTGGGTTCCCCTACTGCTGACCAATGAGTACTAAAAGGGCATGCATGAATGTTTCATGACAGTTGCTTCAGTGACATGCTGCCGTGGGTGATAAATTTCTACTGAACATTGTGACTGATGCTGGAAGCTGGTCCCACCATTTTGACCTCAAAACAAAATGACAGAGCATCAACAGTATCACGCTGCATCTCCAAAGCAGGTGACAGCCAGAACCATGCCCTCAGGTGGAAAAATTATGGGAACAGTATTCTGTGGTGCCAAGGGGCAAATACGGGTTGATTTCTTGTCCAGAAAGGTGATGTCCATGCAGTTCACTATGTTCAGACATTGCAGAAACTGTGACATGCACTTCGAGACAAGCACCCAATGAAATGACACATCATTCTTCAACATAGCTATGCATGCCCTCACACTGCACACCTGACATTGGGAAAAACTGAAAAGTTTGGGTGGGAAGTGCTCTCCATCCTCCCTAGAGTCCTGTCTTGGCCCCTCTGGACTACCACCTGTTCAGGCCCTTAAAAGATCATGAAGGGCCCAGCACTATGAAAATGATGAGACAGCCCAGAAAACCATGTATATATAGTTGTGAAATACTAAAACCAACTTCCACCACAGGAGCATATTCATGCTTGTGTAGCACTGGCAGAAATTCCTGCATATTTGTGGGGGTTTCCTGGAACACTGACAGGACACCACCAGTAACTCTAGATGGTATCTGTTTTTGCACATGTACCTTTGCTTTAATAGACTTTCAGTGCAGCCTACATATATTTACCACCTATGACAATGGAGTATACTGCAAAAAATACATGACACAGATGAGTATAGCAGGAATACTGATGAGTTTTTGTTTTAAAATAATACTGGTATAAAATATCGACCACTATGCATCTTTTCAGTAAACTCCCTGAAATATTTTGTATAGGTCTAAGGGTTTTGAGAACCACTGACACAGGATGACCAGATATTAGAAATTCTTTCGATAATTCAGTAAGCAAGTTGGCTGAAGCGATAATGCTTCTGATCTGTATTTGGAAGGTAGCCTGTATGAGTCTTGACTATGACACCAACCATGCTGACTGAGGTTTTCTGTGATATTCCTCAATCCCTTCAAGAAGATTCTGGGACAGTACATTAAATTCACTCATGCCCACCTCCTTCCACAACTTTCCCAATACAATAATTCACTAACATCCAATACTTTGACACTATGTAGCATATATCACTTACAGTGTCACTGACATTTTGAGTATCCAAGTTCCGCACACTGTGCAAACTCATCAAAATAGACTTAAATCCATGTGACTAGGTTTCTAAGGTGATGAATTCACTCTTCTCGTCAGGTATGAGAAATCAGAATACAAGACAAAACAATATAAAAAAATTTAAATGCAATGCAAACTAAACACTACTAAGTAAGAAATTTACATGGAAATAACTTCTTGAAGTTTAATGCAACTTCAATAATATGTATATTACTTAAAAAGCCAATTATTCTTCATTCATCTTCCTTCTCAAGTGTGGTTTGGAGTCTTGGACTTGTTTTCAAAATCTGGTCACCCCAATGTGTTCACATTTCATCTCAATCTATCCTGAACTGTTCTGGTAAAAGGTTGAAGTTTCAGTGCTCTCCTCACTTTACCTTTAAGCTGGTGTGTGTCAGCTGAGGGGGCCAGCAAGACACTGGATGCAGATGATGTCACAATCCTGGTGCCTGCTCCTCCTTGCAGAAGTGAAGATAGGGTTGTAAGAGCCCCACCACCTGCAGTTCTTGATACAGTACGCCCTCCAAGCAACTGCTTTCCTTGCAACTGAAGTACTGTGGCTGTCGAAGAAGTTAGACCCCTGCCTACAGATGATGTTACAGCAGGTGTCACAATACTCCGACTTATGGGAGCAGATACAGTTGCTGTCGAAGGCAGGGATGTTGATGTATTTGTATTACCAGATGAGATCAAGGTACCATGGATAGTGAGGGAAGTACTACGAGCCCTCTCGGTGTGCTCTCTGCCCTCTTCGCTTGCAGTGTGTACAGACGTACTGGTTGTGGCAGAAGCAGAGGTAGAAGATGGAGCAAGTCGTATCGGCCCAATTGGAGCCAGGCTAGCAAGTGATCCAATGTTCACTGTAATACCACCAGGTGCACTGCCTACCTGTAATAGCATATACAAGGCTTGTTCAAATGAAACCTGTTCAGTAACTGTTTTGAGTGAAGTACCAGAAGGCATTAAAACAGTTCCCATGGGCATTAAGACAGGCATCTCCCTAAAGCACCATATAACGCACAGAACTCTCTGGGCTGCTTCTAGAACCACATTTGGCCATTGTGAACTTGATCTTTTCATGTGATCTAAATCTATAGCCCTTTGACAGTAGGACCTTGACATCACCATCAATGCACAATGTTACTGTCAAACCCCTTATGACCTTTATACTTCCATCAAGAGAAGGCATCCCAGCATGTTCATACAGGATGTCACTGTGTTGCCTGACATTGCCTGTTCCCATGTGGCCTGCAATGTCCAGGATATGCAGCACTCCATGGGCTAAGTGTTGAACCATCCTCCACAAAGCCAGGACCTGTCACCATGTAACTTCCATACATTAGATCCCCTCAAGAAAGCACGCAGATTCAGGTTGGATGAAAATTTCAAAGCCACAGTATCAATGCCCATAAGAGCTACTTTTAACAGATTCTATTCCTTTCTGTAACAATCCCCTAACAAGTTCCATTTGAGGAATGCTCATAGTTATAACTGTCACACACATAGGAAGATTAATACATGTCTTTACGATCCCATAAATCTTCAAGCTTGTACATATTCAAATGAGAACTGACTTTCCAGTGAGCTCCTAAAGTGTATTCTTGTGCTAATATAAAATTTGACAAACAGAAAATTCTCTCTGCAATTTTCTTTGTATATCACATTCAGTAGCAATTTGCATATTGTTACATGCCAAGTTCAGTGCTACCAACAGACAACTTGTTCCCCCTACCAGTTCTAGCTATGGAGAATCAAATTCTTTCCATAGGTTTAAAAGTCATGCAAATGTTTTTTTTATGTGGGTGATTTCTGTAGACTCTTTTAGATCTTTGTCATCCTTCTTAGGTATGTTCAAAATCTTCAAAGTACCTATTCAGTTTGCTTAATTAATATGTATGCATGAAACAACTGCAGAACTACTCAACATATTTTACTGAAATTTGAAACTGAAGAGTTTTAATAAAATTTGTTGACTCATTTCACTTTGGTTAAAATTTGATAAAAATAACACACTTTACTTGAAAATGCTTCAAATGAAAGTTGTTGAGAAAATCAAAGCATGTTTTATGCCCAACACTACAACACATTTCTTCCACAGTTTTTATATGTTTTGGGATAATTAAGCAAAAGAGATGTTATGCATAAATTACCAAACTCTCATATTCTTGGTAATAATTAAATGAAGCTTACTCCCACCTGAATTTACAGATTTATACATATATAAATGTATACTTAACCTATATAGTCTCAAAGTACTAACTACGGGGCTTCAAAAATTATGTTTCCGTTACTCATTGTTAAGACCATTCTGCCACTGGGCTCCTTGTGTAAGTTTGCGACACAACATTCAGACTTTCCAGATCATATCTCATACATGGGTGGCTCACAGATCAAATTTCACCAACACATCACTATCACTGAAACGGAAGCAGTTTCTGAAGTGCTTGTAAGTGATGTGACACAAAGGAATGGCACACAAGAGACCTGTGGCATCATTGCTTATGGATGAGAGGAAAGAGGTCTGGAAAATCTGATATGTAACATATCTATATCTCAGATATATTTACAGCTGTGAAATAAAAGAGAGGGTGGGGGAGGAGAGAGAGAGATAGAGAGGATTTCTGTTACATCTACAGCCCTCTCAGTCTTTTACTACTGCACTGTGATTGTTGCGTTATATAATGGTGAGTTCATATCATGATTTCCAACCTTGTGTTTTACTTGGGTTTTAATGGTAAGACCACTGGAAACTTTCTATAATTCTCTGAGCAATTAGACTGATGCCTCAAGTAGGTTGCTAGCCTGGCTCTTGGCAACCACTGACTCATTTGCTGATTTTCGGGTTTCTGTTGGGTCTTCTTGGCTACTGTACCTGTCATGGGTCAACAGTACCACCACATATGACCCCAAGCAACAATTCCATACTTGTCATTACCCACCCCATAATGTGGATACAGGAGTATTCAGAAGTGGAGATAACAAGCAACAGACAGCTGCAATCAGAAGTAAAGCATCAAGCACTTAAACACGCTAGACTGCCCAGATGCTTGACTGACACAATATGGTGAAATATGTACTTAAGAACAGAAAAATCAGATGACTGGTCCTAAATTATGCAGCAGAAGCCAGAGCAGACACTTCTGGAACAAAGCAAATACTAGACTACAGAAATGAAAAAAAAAATTATGAAAGCTGTCTGAGAGACAAAGGTGGACCATGTATGAAACCAGGCTATTAGGGAATAACGTGAATTCAGCCAATATGAAACCGGATGAATGCAGGAAAAAATGGAAAAATATATTTCAAGAATGACAGAAGATATCATTGCTTGGGTCATCAAAGGTAACTACTCAAAGTGTATAATAAGCCGAGGAAGACTGTGTAAGCACTGGAACGACATTCGTCTGCATAAGCAGGCAGCAGCCTAATTACAAGGCGGAGGAGGAGGAGAAAGGTGGCACTGGGGACAAAGTGGGAAGGGCCAAGTAAAATATGAATCAGGGTTGTCCAGTCATCTTCTGGCATACTATCTGACTTAAAAATTCAGACCAACAAGCACTCAAGTCCACTGAGCACTTTCTTGCTGTTTTCGCAGCAGTTCTCCAACTATGGGTGGACAAGATAATCAGATACTATCGCCAATATCATGGACAACCACGATAAATTACTTTACAACTATCCAACATGACAGTAACTGAAAAGTGCTTGTTTTTCCTTAATCAGTGATGGGACATGAGTAGCATAATAATTTTAGAACAATTTAACGAACATATATATTACGGTCCTCAATGTCATGACACTGTGCAGTCTGGTAGGCACATATAAACATTTCAGAAGAACATACTGCCTCCTTCTTCAGGCCAAATATGAACAATGCTGGGAAAATGGTAGGTTATGCAGAAGTAGGGGAAATAAACAACTTTATAACCTGACTAGTATGCAACCCTATAATGAAAGTGTGTTCAACCTAATGTTTTCATCCTGTATTCAGGAGGTGATTGGTTTGAATTTCAACGGGGCACTGATTAAGCTAAGCGAAGCTGCTATATTATTCCTTGGTCACTCCAGGCAAATACCTCAAATTGGACTTGACCAATTTCTTCCACATTCTTTCCAATAATTATTCGCTATCAATATACTCGTACCATTCAAAGTTCTATAGTCTGAGCTACTGACAGCATCACTACATAAATCATAAATGCAAGAATAAAAACAGTCAACAAGGATGAAAATTACTGATGTACCTTACATAGCAAGTTGACTCAAGTCATGTTTCCAGATTTGTATTCAGGAGGTGATCAGCTCAAACATCAACAGAACACTGATTATCCAGACTGAGACTGTCTGAAGCATTCCTCAGTCCCTCCAAGAAAATTCTGGGTAATATCTAAAATTAGACCATGACCACTTCCTACCATATCCTTTCTAATAATTATTCACTAATCATTCTACCATACAAAGTTTTGCAGCATCAACTACTACTAATAACACTGCCATAAAACCATGAATACGAGTGTGCAAACATCCACCATAAGACAGAAACCTGCTAATGCTGAGGACTAAAATGGAGTATGTGTTTTGTTATATAACCACAGAATGGCAAACACCTACCAGATCAACTGTGATGCTATGATAAAAATGAACTTCCTGGAAGCCATCTGTAAGCAACAATGGATATCCAAAGGAAACCAATGGTAGCACTGTGTCTATTCCATTCACAATAAAGATATACCTGCACTTTACTGATGTGAAAAATGAGACACTGCCCTGTGTACTATTGCATGCTTTAGGAATTACTACACTGAAGTTAATTTCTCAGGACAGTACCTTGGGGTAAGACAACTGCTGGAATAACATAACAACCATGTGAATAAAAGAAGACACCTGGCACTTTCATTCTTAACCTTGAACAGGTTCAGAGCCAAGGCTCTTGCACATAACAAAATATATGAATTAAATTTTTGTAGTCCTGTGATCTGTTTTATTTGATTTAAGATACTTGTTATTTTATATTCTTATCCCTGACAGTTTTGGAGAAATTTATACTTTTAGAAAAGGGGACACAGTTTTAATTAATTACTGTCATTTGAACTGGGAGGATTTACACCTAGTGTGAAGAAGGTTAATTAAAATATAATTTACCATACTGCAAAAGTTCTTTATTCTCAATCATAATAGGTTAATCTACAAAAAGAAATGCTTTAATTGTTTCAGCTAAAATTCACCACTAAGAGAGGGACAGAAACAGAGAGTTAGACAGACAGAAGTCTTGCCTGAGTTCAGGCTGTGCTAATATCAGGCATGTTTATTCTTTGACTGTAGTACTCTATTATAATTGCCTCTAAAGCATATATTACACAAACCCACACATTTAATTTTCATTTAATATGTGTTGTTACAGCGAACACTGAAGCCCTAACAGTCATTCTTGATTCATTTTGTATACGCTTACTGACTTCTCTCCAATTTCAGTAAGTATCAACTACTGGCTGCATTTGAATTTAATCTTTATTTATTATAAAGGATGAGTTTATTTAAAATAAGGACCTCCAGAATTGCATAATACCAGTTCCCATAAGTAACTTAAAGGTCACAGATGATGGCATATCAGGCAAACCTACCTGCTAAGTGTACACCGTATAGTTTTACAGTCTTATATTCAATTCATCTCCTACATACTAGAAATTATTCTGTTCAGGGGGAGAAGGAGGAAAACACTTTGACAGAAGAAAATATATAACTTCTGCCATTCATTTTTCATATATGTGAACATATTTGTTTTTGTAAATTCATACAGTTGGTGGCAGAAGGACTCTGAGAGAGAATATGGATGAGAAAATTACAATGTCAGAAGTCTTCTCAAGAGAACAAGAAATGGTTAAGAACAAAATTTTACACACAAAAACTTGTATTTGTAAATACAGTCAACTCTCGATTATCCGGGGGCAGATTAACCGGGGCTACTGAGGCTTTTTTGAGGCTTATACGAGGGTAATTCCAAAAGTAAGGTCTCCTATGTTTGAAAATATAAAATAAACATTTATTTTCAATTTTGGATACATCAGTTGAATCTTGAACATGTACTCATTTCTCTACATAATCGCCATTTCGGTCGATGCATTTTTGTAGGCGCAGTGGCAGTTTTTGTATGCCCATGTCATACCAGTTCACCTCCATGCTGTTCAGGAAACTTCGAACCTCAGCTTTCACCTCATCGTCATTGTTGAAGCGCTTTCCAGACAAATGTTCTTTCAACTTTGGAAAGAGATG
>NW_019729897.1:228552-241032 GCF_002891405.2 Cryptotermes secundus
GGGGAGTGGGGGAAGCAACGAATGCAACAGGGTTGCCAACAGCCGCACGAAAAATTACCCAGCGCTTTGGAGACCTTACTTTTGGAATCAGCTACATATGTTGTTTAATATTCATTTACTTTTGTTTCACATGGCAAGTTGTAACACTATTTTCGCACTAGTGTGAACCGAGCTCTGCATTCTTTGGTCCCGTTATGCTAACACAATGTTCTAGGGTAGGGGTGAAAGAATGCAAGGATTTGTGGAAAGTTTCAAGGACAGATACATCGCCCCAGTTAGTATCTTTGTATCGATCTTCAAGTGTGTTAGCAAAACGTCACGGTGTAAAAGGAAGCGTGTTGTGTTAAGAATTCAACAGAAAAAGGAAAATGCCACGAAAAAGTAAACGACAATATTAAATTTTTTTTAAGTGTTAAGTGTGAATATTCGTAAAAAATGTTGGATGTTGTTGAAGACTGTGATTGAAATAACTAATTCATATTTCAGTGTAATGTAAAAAAAGTATTAAATAGGCCATAAGATGACATAAAAATGAGGTTGAATAAATTTAAATACAGGCAGGCCTATAGTATTATGAAGGTACAGTATTACAGTACTACTTTTAATAAAATTTGTCTTAACAGGGTTTTCGATTAATTGTGATTCCCATCCCCACCATTATCCCGGATAATCGAGAGTTGACTGTACTGTCACGTTATATGCATAAGAATTGGAACTTCTCTCCTTTTATTTTTGAAGATCTGTCTGCATACAATCGAAAAGGAAAGATCCATGCATAGCTACACTACAGTATATGTCTCACCTATTTTACTATAGCTATGACAACAAAATAAATTTTCTAATTTCTATCTCCAGAATGGAATTATCCTAGTGTGTGCTATAGACATCACTTATCCTACTGATAATAAATAAAACTTAAAAACTATAACCTGACTGTTCTTTGCAGAGCTTAACATTTTATTCGGAACTCATTTCAGTTCTACCTGTTAAAAGATATTGCATGTTAGTCAGAATTTTAGTCTATTCACCTGACTAGGGGAGTGCACTCCCTGCCGGACCTGACCCACCCATTTTGAGTCCTGTGATCCTGGTAACTTTACAGAATTCAGCAACATCTTTTGTGCAGATGTCATTCGAGATTTACGTCGTGGAACTTGTACTGAAAGAGAAACCTATAATTTCATCAAATTGAACATGAGCCACATAAATAAAGAGTCTCTAAAAATATATCCACTTTTATGTATATTCATGTGGTCCACACAGTATCTGACACTGTCACAAACAGATATCGCATGATGAACAAGCACATACATATACATAATGTTAACACACTGACACTATTAACACTCATAGAATGAAAGTTCTATCTTCCGGGATATAATGCTGTGTAGTCTGTTTCAAATTAACCAGTGTTTCAAGGGACATGTTGTTTCCATCTTCAAGGTTGAAGAGTAAGCCGCGCAAGAAGTCAGTGTGCAGGATGCAGCAAGTGAAGTCTTCAATGGACTATATTGCATTATATCCCAGAAGAGAGAACTTTTCACAACCACTGCTGTGAGAACCTCAAGTACTATATTTTTCAACTTGACAACTGATTGAAAATCCTACTGGCCAAACTCTTGGTGGTTACTAAGAAGGTAATTTGGAGCACAAATTGTAAACAAGCAACTGTAAAATTTTACATACTTTCAGAGCTATGGTGTTTCAAACTCTCTGTCTTGGTTTTTTACATTTATGTCATGGAGCATTTATAATGTCACAAGAGAGTTAACACTATANAAGAGTAAGCCGAGCAAGAAGTCAGTGTGCAGGATGCAGCAAGTGAAGTCTTCAATGGACTATATTGCATTATATCCCAGAAGAGAGAACTTTTCACAACCACTGCTGTGAGAACCTCAAGTACTATATTTTTCAACTTGACAACTGATTGAAAATCCTACTGGCCAAACTCTTGGTGGTTACTAAGAAGGTAATTTGGAGCACAAAATGTAAACAAGCAACTGTAAAATTTTACATACTTTCAGAGCTATGGTGTTTCAAACTCTCTGTCTTGGTTTTGTACATTTATGTCATGGAGCATTTATAATGTCACAAGAGAGTTAACACTATATGAGCACACTGCTTCTTATGATAAAGTAGCAACAAAAGTGAAACAAGGTGGCATAATTTACCAATTCAAAGTTGCTGGTATCAATTTTGTGAGCAGCTTCTGTGACATATATGCTAGAGCTGAACTGAGATAAAGCCACTATCAGTATTCAGATTACAGAAACCCACCAAAAGGCATATGTTTGCAGTGGTACACTGCAATCTGATGGAAATAGGCACATTCATGAAAGCATATACTGGCAACAGTCCATGCAATATGCAGAATGAAGACGGAGTGCTATAAGCTGTACTTGCCAATCCACTGAACAGACATGAACAGACCTTTTTGAGAACATAGTCTGACATACACTGCATAAGGAGAAGTTAAATGCTGTTCATGAACTACTTGTACAAGGGGACCGCCTCTGTGGTCTATTGGTCAGAGTTCTTGCCTACAGATCCAGAGATCCCAAGTTTGATTCCTGGCACCACAAGATTTTCTGAGAAGTAGTGGGTATGGAACGGGGTCCACTCAGCCTTGTGAGGATAACTGTGGAGCTATTTCAAAGAAATAGAGGCTCCGGTCTAGAAAATTGAGATTAATGGCCATGGGGTTCCATTGTACTGACATTGTGGCTCCCTCTATCCACAAAAGTTGGGACTAACTTCACCGAAAAGTGGTGGTCGCTTGGTCGGTACAGTTCGCTTGTGGACTACAGGCCATGAAGATCACTTGTATAAGGGCAACAGCCAGTGGACAGTGAAGTTCATCACCGCTCTGTTGACTGTTTCAAAACAAAAATGTAGATGAACCTGAATTTCTGTGCTATTTATTGTAGTGATAAGTCATCACTCATACAGAGTGGAGTAAAGAGCCTCCACAACTTATAAGAATGGTCACCGAAGAATTCTCACGCTTCATGACACTCTTCATAACAACCGATGTAGTGTCGTTTCGGCCAAATTCATAAACAATTACTTAATAAGACCACACATAATAGGAAATCATCTTGGTGTAATCCAGTATGCCAATTTCCTTGAAGGAATATTTCTCCTTTACTGCAGGATGTACCCCTTTATGTTCACCATGCGTGTGGTTTCAACACAACTGCATCTCCCTACTTTTCATTCCAAACATATAACTGACAGGAAAACCATTTTCCAGACACATGGATTGGCCATGGAGGTTCAATCATCTGGCCTCCACATTCTCCTGATCTGAACCCACTTGACCTTTTCTTATGACGATGCATTAAAGAAAATATTTATGCTACAAAAGTACAAGATCGTGATGACCCAGTCAACTGCATCTCAGTAGCTGCAAAAGTCACCAGGGACCAACCAAAACAATTGCTTCATGTCAGAGGCACCACTGAACATTGCTATGAAGCATGTGAGTTGGAGATGTTTTTGAGCAGTTCTTGTGAAGGAATGCATAAACTATGTGTAAGTCCCCATTATATGATCACACATTTGTATTAAATTTAATATAAAATTCATGTTGAAAAGAGCTAATAGTGGGGTCGACTCAGCCTCTAACATAAATGAGTACCAGGAATACTCTTGGAATGTTCTTTGGGGTGAAGGGCAGCCAGCGTGTAGGGCTGACAATCTTGCCACCATCTATGAGCCGATTGTCTAGACAATGTGGGACCCTCAACGTCTCACAACCTTATGGGCCTTCACGGCCTGTTACGGGGATAGCTTTACTTTACTTACTTTTTTAAGAGCTAATTGTTTCATAATCTGTCTTCATTCATTGTAATTGGAAGTAATAAATAAAGACAGTAAATGTAAATAACTGAATACAGAAGAACACATTGCCCCTTGGGTCATTATTAGTCACTTCTGTTACCTAGACACAACTGTAGAACAGCACAATGTCATGAATATGTATGGGGAAGTGGAGGTATAAGTCCAGCATTCTTGACTTTGGCACTAAGTTCCTAGTATCCATTCTATAGGAGGTAGGGTGGGCCTCAGTGCCAGTAAGAACATTGTGGACATGAGAAAAACCTGTTCCCTGCTAAGAATAGAACCCTGGCCTTCCAGCCTGTAGCCCCTCACTATAAATTGTATCCACCACGAGTAGTGTGTGTTGCTCCATTTGTTTGATATAAGATTATTTACTGTTTACAGGCAAGACCTACTTTTTGTACTCTTTCATTCCATATATGTACTTGTAGTTTGTTGGAGATGGCACGGTGTAGTCAGTATAGCAAGTGGCCATGGGATGGCTAAGGGGTCGGAGTTTGAGTCCTGATAGGGTGAAGAATTTTCACTTCTCCAATCTTCCAGACTGGCTCTGGGGTCCACCCAACCTCCTATGCAATGGGTACAAGCGGCTCTTTCCTTGGGGGTAAAGCGGTCGGGGCATGAAATTATGTTGCAAACAAACTCCCGAAGTTTGACCATAGGACTCTGAATCACTGTACGTCAATATGTATCCATCATTATATTTACACCCCCATATGGAGTGGTAATCTGTGATGATCCAGATCAAAGTTATAACAGATCAGTAAATTTTAAAGAATAGTTATAACAACATAACAATTATATTAACACAGAGAGAGACAAAATATTCCATTTCCTTATGCCTGGCTTGTGGGTGTTTAGGACAAACAATATAACAACAGAAAAATTTAGTCTTCTGCACTGATCAGAAGCAAAAGTCACAGTAAAGTGAAAGAAAATAGTGATCCATCTCTCATTGGCAACCAAAACATTTGCCTAGATACCAATTTTTAACAAATTCTTCCATCCCTGCCTAAAACCTTATAATGCTCATGATAATATATTACTTACATGTTATTTAATTTAGCACACTTTTATGTTTCCTCACCTCTGTCTTCACAATCTGTAATCATTATGAACAAAATTTTCAATGAACACTGACATTTGTTTTAATGTCATCTCACTGTGTGCTGTTTCAAATACATGGAAACTCCAAATACTGTACTAAGGGCTACTAATATGGCAAAATACTGCCTACAGAGTATGAAGATTCAGGTTATTTCACAACCACTGAAGCAAGCTGGCATATTTCCTTTCTCCCAAACTCTACCTGGGGAAACTGATGCACCTGCCACTGATACCAGAGTTGGCAAGGTTGTTAGGGATGACTTAGTGGGTGTTATAGCAGCAGATGCAGCAGCAATAGCCGCAGAAGCTGATATTGTTGTGGAATTTCCATTCAGTGGTGTTCCTAGTAACAAAACATTAACATTCAAAGTATCTTTCATTGTTAACCTGTTACAGATAAAACATGTTTTTTTTTTCTCTTATTGCTAGTTGAGTGGGACTAAGTCCCTTATACTGTGGCCACTATGGCCTACTGTACCAGCCCCAGATGATAGGTGAGTGTGATTGTGGAGCAACTGGTGGAATGAAGATTGGCAGGCGAAACCAAAATACTCGGAGAAAACCTGCCCAAGCACCACTTTGTCCACCACAAATCCCACTTGACCAGACCCCGGGATCGAACCCAGGCCACGGCGGTGGAAAGCCAGCGACTAACCGCTTGAGCTATGGTGAGGCCAAACATGACTTAATTAAAACTTAAACTTTAAAAAAATAAAATAAAATACCCCCCCCCCCCCCACACACACACACAATCAAAGGAAGAAGCCCATAAGGAAAACACTTCACAGAGGAGAAAAGAAAAGCACATAATGCATTAAGAGCACATGGAGGCATAGACAGGAAGATGAAACAGGCAGAGCACATGGAGGCATAGACAGGAAGAAGAAACAGGCAAAACATTGACACACCACACAAAATGTAAGAAAATTTCTGCAACAGATTCTTGTCTCAATTTTTGGAATATTTCTAAAATCTCATATCAGTCTTGTCTAAAACTGAGAATATCATACTGCCACATCATAAGTGACAACAGATGCTGTTTGGATTTGTAATCAGATTTATTGGACCCTTACAACTTGCAATTACAAGCATTTACAACACTGCACAATCAGCATAACTGACACTAGTTTTCTCAGCTTGTTACAGCCTTCATTAGTTGTTGCCTGGTTACAGTCTTCTAACAAGGACTATTCTTCATGCTCTTACTGTTCAAAAACTGCACTCCTGAACTACTGACTCAGGACTCAAAGACCTAACTTCTCTGCCACTGGTCTCCTAGCCAGGGCCCAGGACTGCCTTTCTCAGACTGCTGTCTCTGAACTAAGTCACAATTTGATGCAGATTGCCTTGCTTGTTCAGCTGGTCCTCATTATATAGCTTAGGGACGGACCGCACAGAAAACACCTCTTCCAGCAGTTCTCCTAATATTGTGTGATGTCACTGCTGTTGCAAAGAGGTGTTTATTGCACCACTGCCTAAAATAGGCGATATATCTGATGATGTGGTGTGGTGTTTTCCAATGTTAAATCCCCATTTATCGTGCCACTGCCTAGCAATGGCTGCTTCTTCCACTCTCCATGTCACAATATTCATACATGCCTAATGTTGAATTTAAACAATGATGATACTGCAATCCTAGCATATGATCATGTGTCAGAGTTTTTAATTATATCAGGACACACTAAAATAAGAGAACCTTAGTGCAGCACTTATACCATAAAGTAAGGAGTCAATTCTATACATGTTTGAAGCTTTCACAGTGACTGCAGGAAGTCTTCTTTGGCAACAGGTTGTGACAAATTAAGTAAATTCTGTTTGACCAATCTGTACCAAACAAATGGCTGCAGTAAGGCCAAGAGTATAAGAAAATGGATTATATCTATTTTGTATTTCATGTTATAACTTATGCATGCTGTAGGTTCTTGATTAATCATGCTTCATGAACTGTAGTGCATTTGATATGCCAGCAACCTAGATGATTACTGACATGCTGTCCACCTCACATTTGAGGTGTCTGAATGTTCTGTGTGCCTTCCTACTACCTTATCACACCTTTCAACTTTCTCTTCTATGGCTTCTAATATTGTGCCCCTTGTCCCTCATCCCTACACTGTGCTATACTTCACTGAAACTGTCACTGTACAGCGCTCTTTAATACTAACTTCTCACATGATTCCATAAAATGACAGATAATTGTAAAGAAACAGATATACTGAAAATGACATCCTTAAGTATACGGAGGAGGTTAAGGAGTGAATACTTCTGGTTCCATTATGCTATTCAATAAAATGTAAAAAAGTATACTAACTCCTGTACTTAATGAATTAAACACTATGCCCTGAAGACATATGGGAGAGTGGAAATAAATACAATATGAAATATGATAAAGCTCTATATAAAAAGAAAATCATGAAAAAGATATTTTTAGACAATGAAGAACATGAATGCTTGGGTTCTTACAAGGGAACAAATTCTGTGAATGAGTTAGTTACTATCTTGAAGCATATGGACAGCTGAACAAAATTCCAACAGTGATAGCAACACATAATGTTTGAAGTTTACTGTATGTTCATTGGTTACAAGACTTATGAGTGAAGTAAATGAAGGAACAGTGTTAATTCCATAAAACAAATTCGCCACTGAACTGCTCTTGGGACGACCGTCACACCACTTTCCACTAAACTGATGTTAAATAAATGAATAACCACAATGAGTACTATCTATAGCTCCAAACTCGATTACATAATATTCTTTGTACACCGTCTTGAATTGCACATACCAGTTCTCTCCATTATGACAGATGTTTGACAGTCTATTGTGTACAGACTCAATACTAACCTGGCCGAGATCTTTTGGCAGCAGGGGATGATGGTTCGCTATCCAATGAATTGGAAGAAAGGTGCTTGCCTTTCCGTTCTACCTTTCCTGCTCCTGTTTGCCCTGTTGTTGGCATTGACTGTGATGTAGGAGTGAATATATGGGGAGCTCTTGTTGGAGGCTGATATGGGTGCATCAGGATACTACCCAGAAAGTCACCCACTTCATCCTACACACAGAAGCACACATCCTCATGCTTTACTCTCAATGTGCAAATGTTTTACTTTTATGCATTAGTACCATACAGCCAGTGGAGAAGCAATGGAATGAGAAGATTGTGTGGGTCCCACAGCTGTTCTGGATATGACAGTGAAGATAGAAACCCAGAAATCCCTGCCTTGCTGGGAAAAGAATGTGATAATTAGGGACCAGATTTTTATGCCCTAATAATACCTTAAATATGTATGCATTTATGAATGAAACACTCCCAAAATATGGATGTAAAATATGCACACAAAAAGTTCATACCAAATAATAAAATTGATTTTACATTATTCTGAAACCAAAAATCAACATTTAATTTAATTTTACATAATCACTAAATGACTCAGTTGCAATGAAAATGTATACTTAAATACAAATCACGCAACAAAGCCCACATTTTTTCATTCCAAGTTAAAAAAACCAATCAAATTCACATTTAGCTCTCCAATCTTTCACAGTTCACAGTACAGTTGCCTCATATTGTCTCATAAGATGTCTTTANTGCAACAAAGCCCACATTTTTTCATTCCAAGTTAAAAAACCAATCAAATTCACATTTAGCTCTCCAATCTTTCAACTTCTCTTCTGTTGCAGTTCACAGTACAGTTGCCTCATATTGTCTCATAAGATGTCTTTACAGTGGGAAAAACTTCCTTCAACCTTAGAGAAACTTAAGGGTGCATGTACAAAAGCCGCTATTTTCTCCACTGCTAGTGACTTTTTACTTGCCAGTTCAGTACATTTACCTGCTAAAATTTCTTCAATTTCACAAATTTGTTCACATCATGGGCTTTTTAAAAGAATGCTGTGTACTTTTTCCTTTACTACTTCACCAACTCTTCCAGGAACCAAATTCAATTTGGAAACAGTGGTTTTGAATAAACTTAACAACTGATACAAAGTAGTATTGCTATTGCTTGCCTCCAGTGAGGAAATGGCGGCTGGAAGATGAGAGAAGGGAGCAGATATATAAGAAAGATTAGTTTTTAGTTCAGCATTTTTTAGTACATCTTGGGCAATCTGAACTGATGCTGCACTTTTGGGATCAAATGTATGATGATACATATCACTTTACACAAATGGTGTACTTTAGTAAAATATCAGAGAACCCTGAAACAATATAATATATGTGCTCCAATGTATTTACTAACAATGAGAAGTATGATACAGAGAGGAGTAAAAGAAGGGGACAAATAATCTTCACAACATGGGGATATAGTTTCTTTGTCCTCTTTATACTTACAAGAATGCATCGGTCAATCATGCTCTGAGTAACGCCTTCCATTAGTTTCTTTGTTTTGCCAACTCTCAGTTGATCATCGGCCGATCCCACCACCACTAATCCAGTTTCTACTCTCATACGTTCTCGGATATCCTCAACAACTTCTTGTCTGAAGAACATAAAATTATTAACAAAATGAACAATTTACATCCGATAAAGTGAGAAAAATAATTAATATAGGATGCACAGGGACACTCAAAAAAATAAAGAAGCCTCCTGTGTGGGCCGTGTTCTATTTACATACGTTTTCCTCAAGATGTGGGACAAGGTCATTCCTATTACTGCAGAACAGATGGTTATCACCAAAGCATGCAACTGCATCCAAATGCAAGCAGACTGCTTTGAATGAGGCTTTAAAAATGGTTATACACTGGGTAGTAAAATCAATTACTTAAAAAATGGTGAAATGAACAGCCCTGCAGATTTTAATGAGACTCATATTAGTTGTGTATGAGATACCTGATTACATGTACAAAATGATTTTATTCAATTCAGCTGATTCAATTTTCACTCCGATACATTCAGAACTATATGTGACTTATACTTGAGATGCACACAGAAATACATGTATGTCTTCTTGGAAAGTGTTTGTTATTTTTGTCTGACTTTAACCAAACTAGAATTGATGACAACTTTAAGTGAGTCTCTCCCATATCAAATTTGAAAACTGTCCAGCAGTTTAGGTGCTGATGCTATGTCATCCAGTCTAGAAACCTGAAATTAATGGTCGTGGGGATTCGCTGCGCTGACCACGCAACACCCTCTATCCGCTAAAGTTTGCGCTAACTTCACCAACAAGCGGTGGTTGCTTAGTCGGTATAGTTCGCTTGCAGACTACAGGCTACAGAGTTTGTTTGCTCATTTGCTGTCACAACCAGGCAGACACACACGACCTCAACAACAGGCAGTCTTCTTTAGTCTGTACAAGTGCCTGGAAAGCAACACTGTACATCCAAAATCACGCTTGTGTGACAATCTGAAAATTTAGGGCACATACCGAGCAGTGGAAGCATTCTGACCAATTACAAAGAGAACTGGACAATGCAGATCTAGGAGCGTGTCATTTGGTTCCCCTCTGTTCCCTTCCACAGTAAATACTGGGAATCCAAGGCATACTACTGCTGTCACTTGTTCCAACAAGGCCACCTGAAAACGGGCAATACTTAGTAGAATTACTATACCTCAGAACATAGTAACAACCTGAACATACATCTAGAGCAACACAGTAACCCTCTCATTCTAATTGCTGAAACAATTCCACTGCAAGAAAAAGCACAACATGCATCATGAATGGAACCAATGTATTCACCACGTAATATTTTTCAGTAACAGTGAGAGGGCAGTAACAGTGAGAGGGTTATCTCTCCTTTTTGAATTAAAACTGCAAGAGTAATAAAGGAACTTCTAAATGATGATCAGGTCATTTTGCCAACCTACTTCATACATTAAAATAAGATATGAAACCACCATCTAGATTCATCTAATTTATTTGCTCATATCAATTAATTAGTGTTAAAACCCCAACATGTTATAGTTATAAATGGCCATCTTCAGGCGGGATGCCTGATATTTAAGGAAACTTTACAATCTACATACATGAATAGAATACTTAAAATTACTAAGTCATAAAATTTCCATAATAAATTAGAACTAGTATTACATTAAGAGTTCATCAATGTGAACCATTATTAAATGCACCTTTCTGGAAACTCGCTGCATCATACTATACTGTGTACTGCTGCCTCAAGCTAATTTCTTATAAGAGATATATTTTATATTTAAGGATTTTTATAATGATTGGATATATTAGGAATTTTAATGTGTTATCTAAGTAAAAGTATTTACAAACACAGCACTACTGCATGGCAAACTGTGGAAACATAAAGAGATGAAGTGCTGGACTGTTTGGGTACCAGTGATGTGTAGGTTAGTATATGGCTGGCTTCTCATTTTAAACAAGCATGATCACGGGTATATTTTGTCATCATGTGAGTTAGAGCTATGTCAAAGAGATAACTGTTTCTTTCTTCAGAATTCTATTCATGTATGAGTTAATCATGTTTTTTGTACACATAAATATATTTTCTTTCATGAAAATTGACTGGCCCTTTCTTTCAAGTCTGTTTTTTCCATTGTATCTTCTATTTAGCCATAATAATGAATGTTGTTTAAGATGGGTGTTGCAGAAAACTCTGAAACAAAAGGCAAACTGAGTTATATTTTAAGAAACAATGAATTAAGATCAGAGTTTAACAAATGAGAATTATTATTTTTGGGCTTACATGTGAATTGTATTAAATTACACAGTGTGTGTTTAATTACATAAATAAAAGATTAAGGAAATCTTCAATCAAATAAATACAAAAATTCAGCTAATGACATAACTTTAGGACTTCAACTACCCAGGTGAACTATCAGTGAAAATTTGGGTAATTTAAGTCTGACATTTTCATGCCAGGCACTTTTAATATATGATGTTTTCTTTACATATAACTGTATGTTAAGGAACGAACTAGTCCTTATGTATTTCCACCATTTTTGGATATTACAAGTATCTGTCAGAATAAACATTATTAAAATTTTATAAACTTTCATAATATTGGAGCTACACTCTATGTAAATCTTGAAGTTTCCTTTAAAATGAGATATCAACCATGAAGATGGTCATTTATGACCAAAATATGTCAGGGTTTTAACAGAATTTAACCGTTCAGCGTGGTTTGACGTGTATGTTTCGTCAGGTATTTAAATCGTCTGCAGGGGTTCGACGTCTATGTTTTGTCCAGCTGCACACCTATGTTATAACACCCATAATAATTGATGGTTTTGCTGTAGATTGTTAGATTTTTCGCTGGCCTGTTGTCTATATATAATGGGACACGAGTTTAGCTGCGTCAAGTCATCGTTACTTATGCCTGTCTTGCAGCAAAATCGTGTTGCTCTTGGAAGAGATTTCCTCATTCAAACTGTTATGGATGGCGTGTTTTCTTTTCTATGAAGTTATAAACAGCAGAGACGTGATATGTGCTGTGTTTATAATATCATATTGCCCTGAGCTGGCCACACTAACACACTCAATTGGAATTCTTAGAAGAGGGATGTCCAAATTTTATTCTTGCAAGATCGATTGATTTCGCACAGTACATGGCAGCCAGTTCTTAGAAAAA